>NC_043959.1:60314789-60439516 GCF_902148855.1 Sphaeramia orbicularis | reverse complement strand
TTTTCTCCGGTTTCGACCAGTCTTCCAGCTCCGCCTCCTCTCTAGGTTCATTACTCAAGCTGCTCACTCACTCACTCTCAAGTCTTCCTCTCCGGCCTTCCGAACCAGTCTTTCCAGCTCCGCCTCCTCCAGGTCTTCCAGCTCCTACCTCCCAGTCTTCCAGCTCCTCCTCCTCCAGTCTTCCAGCCTCCGCCTCCTCCAGTCCGTCCAGCTCCTCCTCCTCCATCGTTTCCAGCTCCGACCCTCCTCCAGTCTTCCAGCTCCTCCTCATCCAGTCTCGCTCACCTCACACTTCAAAACTGTTGTTTTTTTTTTTAACTTCTTCCATCAGACATGCTCAGTGCACTCTTTTCTTTCTGCTGGACCATCTCCCTCCTGCCCAAGCTCTCCCCAGTGACGCTAACTTGACAGGCATCAGACACTCCCATCACCCAGCTATCTATTAACAAAAAAAAAAAGACAAAATGAACGGCTCTTTACAAAGACTCGGCTCCCACTCGTTCATTTCAAAGAGCCGTTCAAAAGATTTGATTGTTCGTGACCGTCACATCAAACTTTATATAGTGAACTAGTCATGATGATTGAAATTGGAATACAGGATGAAAACTGTGACTTAGTCGTTGTTGTGAGGTTTATAACAATGCTTTCATTCTGTCATTCATTCATTATGTATTTCAAGCAGAAGAAAAAAACAAACATTTCTATGTGTACAAGGAACTAACATCAGAGCAAATATATGAATAAATAAAGGCGATCAAGACAAAATCTTATCCAGTGTATTTCTGTCATTTCTAGTCCAAATATCTCATCACACTTTAAATCAGACAGAATCACTGAGAGGAACTTTTTCAGGAGATATAAGAACTGATTTATAGACATAGATCTGAAAGTTCTTACTCTACCAAGATAATTTTCACTGTTCAACTTGGCAGAGTTTTTGTTTGAATTTAGAAAAAAAAAAGAAAAAAAAACAAAAAAACAAACTTGAATAAGCAAAAAAACCAAAAAAAAATCTGCCAATGGAGCAAGTGAAAATTATCTGGTAGATTTCTTGAAATAAGATTTTCAATTTTCTATTGTCTAAAAATCAGGTTCTTTATATCTGACTGTAAAGTTTGATGTAAGTGTGATGAGATATTTGGACTAGAAATGAGAAAATAAACTTAGTAAGATTTAGATTTTTTCCAGTGAATCTCTTATATTTTAATATCATAATAATCTGAAGTTATTATATGTCAAAAGTGATGTTTCCAGTATTCCTTCATTTAGGTTGAGCTGATGATGGTGGTCCATCTTTACATATTTTAATGCCATGCTGCTGTCTTGTGTTTTGATTGACAGGTTTGTGTGACAGCTTGCTCATTACTGACTTGGCTTATGTAATAACTTTTGTTTTTTTTTTTTTTTCCTGACAGGCAGCTCAACTGTTGTGGTTAATAACTTCCACTAACAAGACTGTAAATGACTTTATTACTCACTGCTTTCTTAAGTTTATTTTTATACAGAGACAGTAAGCTGTCACCTCTGACCCTTAGGATCCTTTAGCTCCACCCCTTTTGACTAAATATGGTCACCTCTGGTTCCAAATTGCCAACACAGTGACAGCAAAATTAGACATCTCGTGGCTTCAAAATGTCAGTTCATAAACCAGTGGGTGACATCGAGGTTCCTCCATCCACTAAATACATACAGTTTATATGATGAAAGCATCAGGAGGAAAATACACAAGTCCCATTTTATATTTCCTACAGATTTGTCGGAGCTTTAGAGGTGCAGGGAATAATATTTCTAGGGGTTTAAGAAGTTACAGGGATGGAATATAATACTTATAATATTCATCAATTCATAATTACAGGAAAATATAAGTGTTATGTTTTTATGTTTTTATGTGTTATGTGTCGTGTTTTTGTCACCTTAGTGCAGTGTTTTTCAACCTTGGGGTGAGGACCCTACGTGGGGTTGCCTGGAATTCAAATGGGGTCACCTGAATTTTCTAGTTACAGATAAATAAATAAATAAAAACTTACTAATAAAAACTGTATGGTGAGTTGAAAGAGACAATTTTTTGTGAAACATTCTGCCTTGCGTATTTACTTCAATTCCCAAAATGTACCTGTGAGAGAAAAAAATTGTAGCGTGTAATTTCCATGTCCTTTTTACTGTTACATACAGAATTTTGTATAAAAAAATAATGTAAAAATGTGTTTTATCTGAAAAAGACTTTCTCTTTTATCTCAGAACAAGTTTATTTTTATAACAGACCTAAAGCGCGTCCAAACTTGCTTCATAACATTCGTCTACATCTGGTTTGAATTTGTAGCCCCTCTGTCCTGTTTTTAGGACCAGTTTCACAGAAGGACCCAGTTGCAGATGTTAAATGACTGCGGTTGCATTCAGAGCTAATAAGAGTCAAGACTTCAAAGGTTTTCTAAAGCTCCATCATGTAAGATGTCAGTAGGTCTACTCATACATACATAAATACATACTGTTTGACTGCACTTACATGAAATATGGAATATGTGCGAGGATGCATTCCTTTCATTTTGATCATCATCCATTTTCATCTTTGTCAAGTCACTGAGGTTTTTCACTTTGCCTCGAGGCTTTCAAGGGCAATTTGACATCATAACTATGACCATAAGGGCTTTTTGAAAAGTGACTCATGCGTATGGTATAGGAACAGTTATACATAACATCAGCCAATTTAAGTCAGGCTTTTAACTAGGATGCACCCATACCGCTTTTTTCCAGACCGAGTATGAGTACGAGTACTTACATTTGAGTACTTACCGAGTACTGCTACTAGTCCTTAAAACCCCTTTAGCCCTATCAGCCCACCTGCGGGCCAAAAAAAATTATATTAATATTCATCTACTACAAAAATATAATAAATCAGGACAATGGATGTTTTTTTCAACTTTTGCTCAAAGTTTAGACCCTAATGTTAATAAAAGTACATCAAAAGTGTATTTTAGTGCAAACTTTAATGTTCAAACATAATTTTTAATCTTTGTGGGGTGAAATATACACTATTAAAAATCTCCGACACAAACAATTAATTCATGCATATCATCGTCAATCCAGCTGAAAAAAAACAGGCGAGGATAAAAAATTCTAATTTCTCTTTTAGTTTGTTCCAGTTTACTCAAGCAGAGTAATAGATACAATATTTTAGACAATGGGAATAGATTCTGTGAGGTCTGTAAATGTCCATAGACACCAAGAACATCCATATGAACCTTATTATTGTGAAGGAATTCTTCATTTACTTTGGGTTTGTCTGTTTAGGTGTTTTTCCCCTGAAAATATGGTCAGGGTTTAACAGGTTAATAATCCCATTCCAGTTGTTCGTTCCTTTTGTAAATGTGCTTTATTGTCGTTGTCATTAGTCTGACTGGAACAAAGTGCTGCTACTGACATTTAATGTGTTGGAATGAGCGTTTGTCAGTTAATCCACCAGGGGGCGCCGCTCTGAATTAACCATACTGGACAAATACCACGAAGAAGAGGAAAGTTTAATGAAGAAGAAGAAGAAAGACGACAGAGGGAACACTACTGTGATACTAATGTTGCAGCGTTTTCTCTGGTAAGGTTTAAAAGTTTAGCTTCAGCAGGAAGAGAAAAGACAAATGAGAGATAAGTTTCATTTTCTCTTCCGCTGGCGGTGGTCCGCACCGCTCCGTACCTCCATAGTATTATCAGTAGGATGGAGACGGGCCCAGTCCTGGGTAGTTGTCCTAAATGTGTCAGTAGTTTTTCTCTTTGAACAGATCCTCTACCTCCACAGTTCCGCTGGTATTCTCTGTCTGGGTACTCATCCTCCATCAGCTGGAAAACAGATGGAATGTAGTCAGATTAGATAGATAGATACTTTATTGATCCTTTGCAGGAAATTGCTTTGTTACAACAGCAGCAGTACAAGAAGAAAAACACTCTGACCCATCGCATGAACATCCCACAAACAGTCATCAATGGAACAAATAAATAATAAACAGAATAGAAGATATATATATCTATATATATATATATATATGTACAATACAAGTACTGTATATAATACAATAACCTGAAAACACCTAACACACCTAAGTATGCACAGCATACAATAATAATTTATCGCACAGCGATATTAAAAAGTCTAATAGCAGCCGGCAGGAAGGACCTCCTACTGCGTTCAGTCTTGGACCGAGGGGGGATCAGTCTGTGGCTGAAGGTGCTCTCTCTGAACACCTCAAGATGGTGCAATGGGTGAGATGCGTTCTTCAGAATAGAGTCCAGTTTCCTGAGCATTCTCACCCCAGCCACCTGCTGAACTGTTTCCAGTCCAGTCCCAATGATGGAGCTCGCTTTCTTAATGAGTTTGTTCAGTCTGTTTCTGTCAGAAATGCGAGCTCCCTCTCCCCAACACACCACACCAAAAAAAAGGAGACCAGCCACCACAGTCTGGTAGAAACTGCACAGAAGAGGCTTGGAGATCTTGAAAGACTTGAATCTCCGTAGGAAATAAAGTCTACTTTGCCCCTTCTTGTGCAGAGTCTCCATATGACAGGACCAGTCCAACTTGTTGTCCAGTTGGACTCCCAGGTACCTGGAACTGGAGACAGCTTCAACCTCTGTGTCATGAATGGTGACTGGCACCAGTCTGGACCTCTTCCTTCTAAAGTCCAAAACCATTTCCTTGGTCTTGGAAATGTTCAGTTGGAGGTGGTTGAGGTCACACCAGTTTACAAAGTCCTTAACCAGGCCCCTGTACTCCCCCTCCTCCTCTCCTCTGATACAACCGACAACTGCTGAGTCGTCAGAAAATTTCTGAAGAAAGCAGGTGTCTGAGTTGTATTGGAAGTCTGATGTGAACAGAGTGAAGAGGAAGGGGGACAGAAGGCTGCGTCTGTATCTGTCTGCGTCTGTATCTGTCTGCGTCTGTATCTGTCTGTGTCTGTATCTGTCTGCGTCTGTATCTGTCTGCGTCTGTATCTGTCTGTGTCTGAACGGTACTGTCAGTCAGCCTTACTGTGATCAGCCTCATTTCTTTGGTTCCATCTCCACACTCTTCACACTCACACACATTACTCCTCCTCCTCGTACCTGCTGCACTGAACTGGGAATGGCACATGGACACAAGTGGTATCGGTGCAGTTGTATCGGATTACTTTTACGAGTATGAGTACAAGTACACACGCTGAGTATCAGAGTCGATACCCGATACTGGTATCAGATCGGTGCATCCCTACTTTAAACATATAAACATTTCATTAGAACGGGTCATTTGTTTGGTGATTTAACTTTGGTAAACTGGCAGTGGTTTGGCTGCTATCGCCACCATTTAGCTTCAGCTTTTCTTTTTGGAATCGGCTTACTGTGAACTCAAGTGACTCATAATCTGTCCTGAATATTCTTTTTTCTTCTGCATTTGAATGTCTTTGTGAATAAATGGTATGTGTTTTACACACAGAAAAAAAAATGTCAATTTTAACCCTTTCATGCACAGTGGTCACTCCAGTGGTCACTCCAGTGGTCACTCCAGTGGACAGTTCTTCTCCAGCTGTTCTGTTGTATATTCATGGGTTTGGTTGTTTCAGTTCCAGATCAGCCAACACAGTGGACACTTATGCACCATCCCATACACTGTGATTCAGACCATTACTATAACTTTGCTGTTCGTGATAAACCTGATCTGCATTAACATGTTTGAGTGGAAATCAGTTGCTAATTGTTATTAGACTGTAATTAACAAAATTTTTTTTTTTTTTTTTTTTTCACATCCTCCTGAGACCCAGCAGTGCATTTTGTCCTCTGTAGGGGACAAAACTTTGACAGTTTAACTTTAAAAATGCTGTGCATTGTAAAGAACATTCCATTAAAAAAAAAATCAATCAATAAATAAAAATAATTTTAGAAATGTATGTGAAAAAACTGTTGCATTATGCAGTTTCCAATCAAGACAATTTTTTTAATGTAAAAAAGCTAAAACTGTCAATTTTTTGGGTCTCAGAAGGATTTTATCTCCATGGAATGAATAATAACTAATATTAGAGGATGTGAGAAAACATTAGCAATTTAGCAATTAGCAGCATTAAAAATGTTTTTATTTCATAGTTTTCACACCGTATATCACTTTCTGATGATGAGTTTTAAATACATGTTTCTTTACTTCAAATCCTAAATACATGGTTTCTAATCAGAATCTTGCATGAGTTGTTTTTTGTTTACAGTTGGGTGCTTTTATGAAACTGGGTTCATTTTGGTACCTGGCACTTTTCCAGCTTTTTAGACCCAATAATAAAAGACAAATTTAGACATATTTCCCCCCAGGATGGACCTAATGACCATGATGACCTCAGATAAATGCAAAAAAAAAAAAAAAATTATACTCTTACTCTGAGCCATCCCAAAATTAATGAATTTTTAATAAAATATTAGGGCCAAATATAGGACCAACATTGGGACATGAAAAACAACCTAGGTGTCAGTGCATTATATCTGGAAAACATGGCTGTAAATAGTCTTATATACTGCGATAAATAAAGACACTGTGTTAAATTTGACGATAGTGGTTTTTCTGATCCACACGTGCAGGTTTTTGATGAATCTCAGTCTCATTCCAGGTTTTGTGTGTAACCCATCGTGTCCAGTGGCGTTACATACAGAACCTGCCCATTTAAACACAAATAAACTGCGAGTGATTTTGCGATTTTGTGAAACTCTGCCTTGCGTATTTACTTCAATTCCCAAATTGAATGGTGGTGTTCAGCTGAGTGGACGTTTTTGGAACTCCACGAAAAAAAGGTTCATTTAAAAAAAAAAAAAATAAAATAAAATAAATCAATTGCATTGTTTTTTTTCCATGTGTAAAGAGGAATAAAAGCATTCAAGAAAAAAATATTGACAAAGGTTCTCATAATTCATGAATGAAAGGGTTAAAATAATAAAAATGACATATATTTGCTCCAAAAAAGAACTGTATTTATGTATTGATCATGTGTCTGGTCCAGTTCATCTGTTGGAGGATCAGCTGAAAGTCTTTGGGGGATAAAAGGAACTCCGCTGGGTAGAAAACCAAAGCTCAACTCAATGAGCTGTGTTCTCAAAGCCAAAGTTGTAATGAGCTGCACATGTTTGAAGTCAGACATGTCGGCATCCCCTCACAGAATACCAAACCCACAGATCAAATGCTGTGATGTAAAAGCAGTCAAATGATACAGCACACAAATAGGTACTTATTGTGCACTGATGATCTTTTAAAGATGCATACTGAGCCGTTTTCCAAATACATATGTTTCTTGGCTGTACTTCAATGGTACTTTCATGACGAAACATTTGCAGATCGAGTACTCTTACCCTGCAATTTTAGACTTGAACAGAAAAGGTCGTCTTTAAGTTAAATTAGATCACATAAAAGAATTGGCGCTCCATACTTACATACAAGTGCTTATTTTCATCAGTGCTCTGAAGTCAGACTTTTTATATATGAAATACGACGTGTAAATGTGCTTTGCAGAAGGACCTGCTCTGTGCAACATATTTGATTTGATTTATTTATTATTTCGAACATGCAAAAAAAAAAACAAAAAAAAAACAAACATTCAAATGGACAGAATCTATCTCCAAGCACATACAAGTCTGAATTTTGCATGGTGGAAAAGGAGTAGGAAGAAGTCTAAACTTATTTAATCCAACCCCTCAGTGCTTTTACACCTTTATCACTGACTTGATACAAGAGTCAAACAATAATATTTTCCTAATTTTAACATCAAACCACAGCAAATGCATAATGCAGTAACTGAATTACACCCAACAATATGATCATGGCAGTCCAGTCGTACAAACAGACTCAACAATTCAACCATTTTCTTCACTAATTCCAGCAGATTTATCAGTGCAACATCATCCAGAAACAAACAGAACTCATTGTCATTATTTAATACTGGACCTCTCAAGAATCATTTTTTTTTTATATCTTTTTTTAAACTGAATTATGTTTGATATTTGTTTTATCTCCACACACAGTTTGTTCCACAGTTTTCCTCCACAGATGGTGATACAGAAACTTTTTAACCTAGTTCGTACTTTATGAATCTTTAAATTTAACTTTCTCCTTAGATCACAGACTCCCTCTCTTTCACTAAACATTTCTTGAATATTTCCCGTCAGTCAGTTATTCTTTGCTTTCTACATTATTTGAATAGTTTTGAATTCCAAAAGGTCAATGAGTGTTACAGTTTTAGATTGGAAAAATAGTGGATTTGTGTGTTCACCAAAACCAACATTGTGAACGATTCTTCTTGCTCTTTTTTGCAAAATAAAAAGTCTTTGTAATGAACTTGTACATGTATTTCCCCATATCTCCAAACAGTCACTTAAATAAGGTAAGATCAATGAATTCTACAAAATCTGAAGGGATTTTTGATCCAATATCCCCTTTGCTCTGGACATATGACTAATATGTGAGCCCACGGCAAGTTGTGTAAAATCTTATTAATCTAAAACTATTAAATGTACAGTGAATAAAATGGATGTTCCATGGGCCACTTGGGACATTTTAGAACCGTTTGTCAAATCTCAACACTGTATATCTTAACAGAATTGCGTGGCAGATTGCCACACATTGCTTTTAATGATGTGTGCTCTTGAAGTGAGTTATCGGCTGATGCACTTTTAGGTTAAATCATTAAATAGTTTTAGCTAAAAATAAATGATCCGTAAAATTAAATCATACACTAAATGTAATTAGTAGACAGAGGAACCGTGATGATCTTTACATGTATTGATAGGATTAGTTTACTGCAGTGGTTTCCAACCTTTTTAGGCTCATGACCTCATTTTAACATCACATATTTATGACAACCTCAGACATTCAAAACTGAGACTTTTATTTTGCTGAAATTAATTTGTTTTTGATCATATAAGTTTGCTATACTATGTTACAAATAAACATTAATGTTAGAGGACATTTAGTCTGTATAATGTCTATTATTGTGGACATTTAGTCTGTATAATGTCTATTATTGTGGACATTTAGTCTGTATAATGTCTATTATTGTGGACATTTAGTCTGTATAATGTCTGTTATTGTGGACATTTAGTCTATATAATGTGTAGATTACTGCACAAAGGCTCAGGATCTGTCCAGTCAGTCCAGCTGGGATTTACAAGGAGGACAATTAATACTGAACAAAAGAACTGAAACTATGAATTATGAAAGAGCTGCAGCATCTGAAACTGACCACAGTGAACATGTGACACAAACAGAACCACAGTGCTGCAGTTTCACAACCACAGGGTGTCTCCTATGGACTGGGATTGGCTCTGTCAACTCACCATATATTTTTTATCTGTATTTTTTTTATTTTTTATGAATTACTAGAAATTTCAGGCGACCCCGTTTGAATTCCAGGTGACCCCACGTGGGGTCCCGACCCCAGGGTTGAAAAACACTGGTTTACTGGATCATCAGGTATTAAATATTTTTACATCAGCAGATGATTTTGTTCGATGGTGGTTGTTTGGGTCTTTATGGATTAAACATTATTTAGTGGATGTGAGACAGCTTTTATCACAGTTTAAACACTATAATGGAGTGTGAAATATTTTTTTATTTCTACATGCATGTATGGTTCAAAAATATCAGCATAGTGCAGAAGCGTGTTTAGCACCATTTTATTTTGGGGATTCCAAATTGTAGAAAAAAACATTCTACATTATAAGATGAGCTTGCACAGTTGACTTTAGAAAGTAACATCAGCCTGTGTTGTAAAGTCATATCGTACTCATCCAGAGCCGTATTTGTGCTCAGGGTTAAAGCCGGAAGTTTACAAAACACTAAGAAATCTAAGCCAAGGTGCTGAGGCTGTAGTCGTTGGCATTCAGACTGATGAGAAAACTGTCGATCAGGTTTAATTTACTGAGCACGCCACATAATCTAACTTAGATAGGCGGCTAAATAAGCATGGTGAGCCATAGAAATGAAGTGAAGTGTCTGTGGCTGATGTGAGCAGCTGCTGCCTCACAAACAATAGGCCACAGCGTTTTCCTGCTAACACTTTACAATAAATACACACTATGAAGCATTAGTGAAGCATTAACAAATACTGAATTCATTTCTAAAGCATATTTCTGACACGAATACTCATTAGTATATGGTTTATAAACACAGTTATAATTGTTTTACTCATCATTAATAAGCTCATCTACATTGTGCTTAATGATTGTATTTTCATATTTTATAAATTATGGATTCAGCATTTAAACATTTAGTATTGCATCACTTCCAAACCAGCTGTGATGTGCATTTCTGCTCACACATACACTATTCACACATGTACTAATGGTGAGTGAATATGTTAGTGTGTATTTTACACTAACTCACACATTTATTTTCCAGTAGATGTCCTATAAACAGTTATTGAAACAGGAATTCATTCTTTCAGGTAGTTCTAAAGCACTAACTACTCATGAATTCAGCCTGTGGTGTGAGCTCATCTAAAGTGTGCACTATCTGTGACTGGGCTGTCAGACTCATGTTAGTTCAGTTCCACATTCACCCCAATATGATCTGCAGCAGGCCGGACCAGTAAAGTAATACCAGTGAAAACAGAAAATGTACATTATGATAATGTTTATATCTGCATCGTTTCCTTAAAAATCTGAATAACATGAACAACTTGAAATGTCTGAAGGAAACAAGTGCAGTTTTAACAATATTCTGCCCCAGTTTATCAGTTTATCCTTTGAATATGTGCATTACAACTTAAAATTACAAATACACAAAACATTTAGTAACAGGTATAATATTGTTAAAATTGCATTTACTTTTCTCAAGACATTTCACGTTGTTCATATTTGTTCAGGTTATTCACATTTCATGTAAGAGGATAGTTTGTTAATGTAAACATTTTCATGTAATTTTATTGTTTTTTTCACTAAAACAAAGATAAAATCTGCAGTTGTCATTATTTATAGGCTATTATGACAGTATTTTTCTGGTCTGACCCAGATGAGATCTAATTGGTTTATATGTGTATATGTGGAACCTGAAATAAAATGATTTTGACACTATTGATCGTTAATATCTTCAGTGTAATTTTTGCATTTCACAAATTCATCCTGTGGGCCAGATTGGACCCTTTGGTGGGCTGGTTTTGGCCCCCAGGCCACATGTTTGACACCTGTGATCTATGACATTTAAAGCATTTACAAATGAGATTTAAAGGATGGTAATGTCTAAAAACTCACAAAAGTCTGAGTTATTCGAACAAGGGAAAGACACAGCACATGGGATTATTAAAACAAACTGCATGACTGAAGGATTATGAATGATGAGTAAAACATTTATAACTGTGCTGATAAACCATATACTAATGAAAATTCATGTCAGAAATATGCTTTATAAATGATGAATTCAGTATTTATTAATGCTTAACTAATGCTTCATAGTGTGGACTTTTTAACCCTCTGGTATCCCGTCCACCAAGGCCCTTAATAAACACCCAGTGTGCCTTTTTGGCACACTTGTGGAATAATGTCAAAAATTTTTCATACAGTTTGTTTTTAATTCTTTTACACTTTTTTCTATTTCATCAACTTGAGCCGTAAATAAAAATACCAAATACTCAATAATTGTCACATTTTTAACCCTTTAAATGCTGTGTTTGTAATGGAAACAAACCATTTTTTTGGTGCAAAAAACATAAAAAATTAATTTTTTTCAATATACTCCATAAAAAGTGGATCACATTTTATTTGATTTTTTCATCCTGGCATATGTCAGTGATTAACTCCAACATCGGTTAATTTGCATTATTATTTTTGGTGCTAGGTCAAATGTTCAAAAATACTAGCATCTGTCACCAAGTGTGCGTAAAATGCACACCTATAACTCAAACTATTAAATATTATATAATGATTTATTTTTCTGCTCTAATTTGATTTTATTTTTGTAAATTAAGGTCAGTCCTAATCATACAGATCAAATAATCATTAATTTTAGATTTTTTTTTAACCCTTTAAACGATCTCTTTTCATCATGATGTCACTACATTTTTTGATGCAAAAAACACAAAATTTGTTTTTTGTTTTTTTTTTCAAAATACTACATACAAATTGGATTACATATTATGTGATTTTTGCAGCCTGGCATATGTCAATGATTAACAGCAACATTACCAATGTTAATAAACTAATTTAGCCCCTCCCCTCTCAAATGAAGCCCAGATCTCAGTAAAAGCAGGATTTATGCCTTAAAGGCTTTGGATCCAAAACAGTGGTTCTAATGTTAGAAATAGTGCGTTTTAGGCACACTTGGCAGACAGATACTTTTCTTTTGTTTACAATGTGCACATTTGAGTTGGTGGAGAGAATTTTAAAGATCATGCAAAAATGAACAACTTTTGAATTCTAACCTTATTGAAATTGTGAAAAATAATATGAAGTTTTTTAACACAAAGTGCAAAGTGTGCGTAAAAAGCGCACCTGGATACCGGAGGGTTAAAAAGTGTTACCGTTTTTCTTTCTGCTACAGGTTTCAAGCTACAGTTAGCAAAAAAAAAAAAAGTAAAAAAAAAAAAAAAAAGGAATTGTCTTTCTACTTTTGCCTTATGTCCTCTGCAGCAGCAGTGGTTTGATGTGTGCCAAACTCCATGTGAATCAGCCTCCTCAGCAGACTTATCAGACCGGCAGCAGCACTTTGCTCTGGGCCCTCTTCTTCCCTTAATCCTCTCACCCAGGCCTCACTTTGTTTTCTCGCCTGCTCTGACTTTGCTGATAGAGATGTAAAGAACCTCAATCCACTTCCCTAGAAAACCTCTGTTTGCACTTCTGAATACAATTATTTTTTCTCATAACTGCAGATATATCCCAGTTTCAAGGCGCCAGGCAAAAACAACCCAAAGTGCCAAGTGTGGAGTTTCTTTTTAAACCGCTGTAATATCACATGCTCTTCATGAGGAGCCATTTAAAGAGTTGTTTTCTTCCTTAAGTTTCATATTTCTACCGTCAACAGCTGGACTATTCTTTTACAAAAACACAGCTCAACTCCACAGCTTAGTCAGCGAGTTTAACACCAAGGCTAGTTTCTAATGCTCCCAGTGGTTACATCTCTTTTTTTCTTTCATTTTGGTCATTCCTTGACAGAAAGTGCTGCTCTTGTTTACTGTTTTCAATCTTTTTTTTTAAAAATAGAATTAATTTGTTGCACATAGCCATTCCTCCTCACTTCAGCTTTTTCCTTTCTGCTTCAGGGATGGAGATAATGCTGCGTTCCAGGCAACTCGTATAATAAAAGAGAAATTTACACATATTTCTCCCCAGGATGGACCTAATGATGACCTCAGATAAATGAAAAAAATGATACTTTTTCTCTGAGCCATCCCAAAATTAATGAATTTTTCATAAAATATTGGGGCCAAATAAAGGACCAAAACTGGGACATGAAAATCTATGTAGGTGTTAGTGCAATTTATGTTGAAAACATGGCTGTAAATGGTCTTATATACCGCTATAAATAAAAACAGTGTTAAATTTGAGGATCCTAGTGGTTTTTCTGATCCACACATGCAGGGTCTGTTGAGCCGCATTATGTAATAAATTACCATTATGTAATAAAAGTTCAAAATGTAATAAGAATGACACGTCATCTTGTAATAAAGCCGCATTATGTCATAAACTGACGCATTTTGTAATAAACTACGTTAACGCATTATGTAGTAAGTTATTACAATTTGAGAAATTTATGACAATGCACTGGACACATTTTTATTTTTTAAAAAAATGTAATAACATGTTTCATTATGCAATAACAATCCAAATGAATATAATTTCAGAGCAATTTAGAAGAAGTTAGTCACAGGAGCTCCAGGTAATGGAATCAGGACTTTAACCACAGTTTACAGATGAATTGAACACATTATTATTCTGTTGTCGTGTCAGTTGTGTCTGATACAGTATCTTATGATCTTGGAAAAATGTTCCTTGCCCCCCTCAGATTGAACAGCAAACATTTCTTGTGTGTTTTATCCATTTCTGTCACACAGATCAGCTCCAGTTCATACGTGAACGCTCTTCCCCGTCTCTCTGCGCCTTCCAAAAATTTACAACATAATGCACTGAGGTAGTTTATTACAAAATGCGTCAGTTTATGACATAATGCGGCTTTATTACAAGATGACGTGACATTCTTATAACATTTTGAATTTTTATTACATAATGGCAAGGCAGCTTTAATTCTATAGCACATTTCATGTACAAGACAATTCAAAGTGCTTTACGTAAAACATTAAAAGCATTACAGCAGAAGGCATGAGAAAAACAAACAAACAAAAATCAGATAAATAGGTAAAACAGATAAACAGATAAAAGAGACAAGCAGATTAAACAGATAAAAACGTTTGGCTTAAAAGGAACAGTGCAGATCTGATGAATCTAAACTCTATTCAAATGCAGCTGAGAACAGGAGGGTCTGGAACCTGGGTTTAAATAAACAGAGTGTTTCAGCTGATCTGAGGTTTTCTGGGAGTTTGTTCCACACATGTGGAGCATAGAAGCTGAACGCAGCTTCTGCAGGTCTGGTTCTGACTCTGGGAACTGACAACAGACCGGATCCAGATGACCTGAGGGGTCTGGGGGGTTCATACTGGGTCAGGGGGTCACTGATGGAACTTGGTCCTAAACCATTCAGAGCTTTATAGACCAGCAACAGAACTGGACAGTCTGTCCTCTGACGGACAGGCAGCCAGTGGGAGGAGCTCAGAGGTGGACTGATGGGAATTTATGACATAATGCAGCTCAACAAGGTTTTGGATGAATCTCAGTCTCATGGTAACTGGTGTTTTTCCATCCTTCTACTGGTGTAAATGCACTGGAATGTTCAGTCAAACCCTGGACTTCCCATCCGTGAACTCGTACTAGATCCATGTTCTCCCAGTTCTGAGTTCTGACGTCACATAGCCCATGAAACAACAATGGCGCCCCCCCATGGATGCAGTGTTTATGCAGATTTTTATATTAAAACAAGGTATTGCTCTGACATTATTTATCTGCAAATGTTCTGTAGAATCAGCAGCACCTCTACCCGGTCCACAGAAAATGTTCATGCATGAAACCGGTCCGTAGTACAAAACAGGCTGGGGACCACTGATACATACGACATCTGACATTATCATGTGGGAAAATGCCAGGGACATCAGGGAAAATAACCCAAGCTCGTTTAACCGTCTGCGTTCCTTTGACTTTGACTTTCAGTGATATCAAATGAAGCGTGTAATCATCGACAGACTAAAACTCACACACCATTCCTTCTGGGTTCAATTACCAGATCCACCACTGAACTGAAGAAGACACATTTAACCCCTGGGACTAAAGCACCATTAGACTCTTGGGTAAAGTCCACAACCTGCCACTATGGCTCATCTCCTTTCATATACTCACATCGATACCTACCTGATGACGGTGAAAGGCAAAAAAAAAAAACCAAAAAAAGAAAAAAAATATCAGAATGGAGTTGTATGAGAATGACAAAATATTTCTGTATTGAATAAAGCAGGGCTGTCAAACTCCTGTTAGTTCAGTTCCATATTCAGCTAAATTTGATCTGCAGTGGGCCGGACCAGAAAAATAAGAACATAATAATATAGAAATAATGACAACTCCACATTTTTGTCTTTGTTTTAGTGTAAAAAATCCATTAAATTATGAAAATACTTACTTTTATAACTAACTATCCAAAAAAAAAAAAACAGAAAAAACTGAAATTTAAATTAGAAAACGTAAGAAAATTCAGCGCAATTTTAACAATATTATTCCTCCACTTCTCATTTGTCCATGTCCTTCTTCTCCTCCTTTTTCTCCTCCTCTCTCCTGACATAAATATGTTGATTCATGACATATGAACACATTCTGGATACTCTGTTCATACAGTTTGATGGTTCAGTTACTGTCTGAGCAAAAAAGGCTTTTACTTTCAATTATTTCATGTAATTTATTCCCAAAAATATGCGTAAAATCACATCTAGAATCACATTTACAATCTGAGGTTTGATTGTATTTTCCCCACAAATTTTCTTTATGTGTGTTTGTTAAACCAGTTGCTCTTCCATAGAAATGCATTAAAATAATCAGTAAAATAACTTTTAAAAGTGTTTCTGTTTGGTATTAATTGTGTCTTTTCTTCAGTATCTGTGTTGAACCTCTACAGTTCTAGACCCTTGAACTAACTCACACTGGGACTCCTATAGAAGTGTTTTATGACCAGTTTTCTTTTCTTTGACATCCTTTACATCCTAATTACCGAGCACACACACACACACACACACACACACACACACATAAATGACTCCACTCATATTCTAATCCGTCTGTCTGATGTGACCCTGACAGAACAAACACAAACTAAAAAGTGACGTTAGCGCTCCGACTGCAGGTTCCTTTTACAAGTAGATGGAGTGACAGCGGGGACGGCCAATCACATGTACATTAGCAAAACCAAAGAGCCAACTGGAGAGTGACATTTACATTAGAGGCGGGACTTCTAGTAGAGACAGACAGTTAACCCTTTGTGTGCCAGAATCAGTGACTAAACACTAGGACAGCGGTTGGACTGATAGTGAGGACACAGTAGTGGATGGACACTGGTGGGGACAGGTCCCTAGAGTCCCTACACAGTTCTACACCCCTGGGTTTCGTCCACAGCCTGGTACTCTGGCTCATCTCCTTTCACACACTCAGCCACTGATACCTACAGCTGTGTTCAAAATAATAGCGGTGTTCTTCAAAACGTGAGTAACGCTCAAAATCCTTATAATATTTTTTAATTTCCATTCATTGGGAACACTGCACATTATATTTTACATCAAAACATGAAGAAAAATGTATCAATAATTTAATTACTTTACAGAAAATGAAGGAAATAATGATATTGGGCTGTTCAAAACAATAGCAGTGGGTGCATTTTTCATTACAAACTCAAATATTTACTCAAAGTGAAAAAAATGTCAAGATTTAGCATTCCTGTGAATCACTAAACTAATATTTAGTTGTATAACCTCTGATTTTGAGCATCATCAGTGCATCCCTAGTTTAGTGAATGGAATGAATGAATGAATGGAGAAAAAAAAAAATTATAAGGATTTTGAGCGTTACTCACGTTTTGAAGAACACTGCTATTATTTTGAACACAACTGTGCCTAATGACGTTAAAAGGAAAAAAAAAAAAAAAAAAAACAAATATCGCATCAGAGTGGTGTGAGAATGTGACGATGCCGAACAGGTCTTTAAATGTGGGTTTTGAGCTGGTGTGAGCTGCTGCGCTCATGTCTGAGTGGAGTGTCCGACACACATCAGCTTCCAGTACTTGTGTCTGCATGTCAATAATATGAATTTATATCACCATTTGGCCTGTCACAAGGCTTTTACTGGAGCTAAAAATCATAAACACATTTACACTTTAATCAATATCATAAAAAATATGGTGCAGCGGTGAGTGTTCCTTTTCTCCTGAGACATGGGTGCCAAACACGTTAATACAACTTGAACATAATTGATGGGCTGAGAGGCGCCACTACAGCACTTGAACCATTATACATCCCTCAACTGACTGAAAAGGTTGTGGAAAATAACATTTTCTGTACACTTTATAATGAGATGCCCTGTGCGGCAACTGATAATGTGTTCCCAAAAAGATGGCTAATGGCAGCAGCGACGAAGGAGAAGAGGATCAAAAACACCGCTGTGGTTCTGCGTCTATCCAGGCACTACACTGGACTATTTATAAAGCTTTACGAACAACGCAAATTCAAATGAGCTTTAGGGAAGTGTTAGCACATATATATAAGTTATCTGGTGTCATGAAGGCCCTGGGGAGGCAGGGGTTGGTTCCAATAAGAGATTACAAGAAAGGTTATACAAGCAGGACGGGTATTATGTAAATAAGAACCACTGGGGATCAGTATTGATTTGGAGCAAAAATGAGCGAAATGTGCAAGAAAACCAAAGGAAAGCATGTGGAGCGTACCCACACTGAAGCACACACCGTCTGCTTCAACAACTGAGCCTCTACCGTCTGTCTGAAACGGAACACAAACCACACAAACATCTGGAATTCTCCTCATGTTTACCTGCAGGACATTTTCTTTTTCATTGTGTCATTTCATTTGCATTGGTTCTTTGACTTGTGTCACTTTATATGTACGTGTATAACTACCATCCTAGTCCAACATTAGGTCTGTTATAGATCAGATCATATCTCATGTCATATATCATATCATATATCATATCATATCATGCGTCATATCAATCACATATCATATTTCATATCATGTCATATCTCATCTCATCTCATTTCATCTCATATCATACCATACATCATATCATATCACATATCATATCATACCATATCATATCATATCATATCATATACCATACCTCATATCAATCACATATCATATATCATATCATACCATACAGGGTGAGTCAGAAAAAACGCTCTTTTCATTTAAAGAAATTGTACCACTGAAATGGAAATGCTTATTTTTCTTTTGATTATACAGTCATATTGATGTGGTTATTGAGCATGTCTGGCGATTGAATCATTGATTTATGGCATAGCATAACAGAGGGAATGTCCATTGTTTATTGTGCACCCAAATATCTGCCAACACAGTTTATGCCACCGCGAATGAAATTGAAATTGTCAACCATTACAGCATGTTTACTCACCATCAAAATGTTTTGTCTCAACGAAGTCGTCCGGCACGACCTTCAACCTGGCTACCATTCAGATTGATGCAAATCTGTGCTCGTTGTCGCATCTCTAACACAGCTCTTCTTGCCATTCGTGTTCGTCGTAGGGCTCGGATTTCAGCCGTGATGCGATTTCGGAGTTCCTGAAGAGTTCGTGGAACAGTCTGATACACACGGTTTTTAAGATACCCCCACAAGAAAAAATCAAGGGGGGTCAAGTCCGGGGATCTAGGTGGCCACTCTCTCTCCTGACCCAAACAGACAACTCGATGAGGAAATAATACCTGCAATCGCTGTGGTCTTGCCATGATGAAAACTCCCTGGGCACTGTCATGTAGGCCTATGTCCTGAGTGTGAAAGCAAAGCCCTGACTCCTGTAATTGTTGTCAATTTCAAGTTTGTTCACTGTGGCATACATTGTGTTGGCAGGTATTTCAGTGCCCAATAAACAATGGACCTTCTCTCTCTTATGCAATGCAATAAATCTATGACTACATCACCAGACATGCTCAATAACCACATCAATATGACTGTATGGTCAAAAGAAAAATCAGTGTTTCCGTTTTAGCAGTACAATTTCTTTAAATGGAAAGAGCGTTTTTTCTGACTCACCCTGTATATCATATCATACCACATATAATATCACACTATATATCATATCATATCACATACCATATACCATACCTCATATCAATCACATATCATACCACACTACACCACATCACATATTTCTTATTTATGTATTTATTTTATTTTATTTATTTGCACATTATTGACGGCAAGAGAAAAAAAAAAAACATTTTCATGCATGTAACACCATTGTGCAGGAGAGGATAGAAGCCAAAAAAAGGTTTATGGAACTACCTCCTAAAATTAATTTGTTTTTGATCATGTAATAGTTTGCTATACTGTGTTGTAAATAAAGGTTAATTTTAGAGGACATTTAGTCTGTATAATGTCTATTATTGTGGACATTTAGTCTGTATAATGTCTATTATTGTGGACATTTAGTCTGTATAATGTCTATTATTGTGGACATTTAGTCTGTATAATGTCTATTATTGTGGACAGAGGCAGTAAATCCAGGTGTAGATTACTGCACAAAGGCTCAGGATCTGTCCAGTCAGTCCAGCTGGGATTTACAAGGAGGACAATTAATACTGAACAAACAAGAACTCAAACTATGAATTATGAAAGAGCTGCAGCATCTGAAACTGACCACAGTGAACATGTGACACAAACAGAACCACAGTGCTGCATTTTTACAACTCACCAAATATTTTTCATTGGTATTTTTTTTTTTGTTTTCATCAATTACTAGAAATTTCAGGTGACCCCATTCGAATTCCAGGCAACAAACACTGGTTTAAGGAGAGTTTGTATGAAATCTACAGGGTGTCCACAAAGGCTCTTTACAATTTAACACATTTATTACACAAGCAAATACATTTTAAAAAATCTGTGGAAATTATTACAAAATGAAAAGTCGATATTGAAGGTTTTTTTTGCCTCATTTAATCCACCTCTATAGGGACACCATTAGGTACCTGAAGCACATCCAGACGGTACTGGATTTGTTTCCATGTTGGTTTCACACTCAGTTTGTCATGTCTGTTATGAATTGCGATTGTTTCTCTCGACTCACCATATATTTTTTATTAGCATGTTTTTTTGTTTTTTTTTTATCATTTACTACAAATTCCAGGTGACCCCATGTGGGGTCCCGACCCCAAGGTTGAAAAACACTGTATTATACGGTCGAGTTAAACAGTTTTGTGGCAGATTAGAAACAATTTTTTTAATACAGATCTTGATAAATATTAAAGTTAGTCACAGAAACTTCCCACATACTTAGTATTTATAATACATATTTAACCTGTTTCTTACGCACAATATCAAGTATTGGATTTATTGTTTAATTTTTCTTGTTTTTTATAGCGTGTATGCTGTATGAAACAGCTTATGTAATACGCACATGTAACAGGGAAAAAAGGTCTTTTGTACAGTTGTGTAGACTAATCACATGACCTCCCACCAATGGATTGTGGGTATTTAAGACGGTTTCTCTGCATGTGCTTTATATGAAAAGACTGATTTTTATGATGTAAAAGTTAATATCTCATTCAATTGTAACAAAGCTACTTTTCTACCACTATGGCCTGAAATTAGTTGTTAAAAGGCATAATTTTCTCTTTTTACTCAAATTCTGTGGCGACACACTGTACTTTTGTCAAATAACTCATATTTATAAGATCTTTCTTCATACATATTTCTACATCTGCGTGGTGTCATAGCTCCCCCTCCACCATTTTGGACTGAAAACGGTTGTCAAAAGAAAAAAAAAAAAACAGCCGTCCACCTCTTTGCTTCTACATGCTTTGATAGAGAGCTGAAGAACAGCAATTACCCTCAACACATCACAGCTAAACAAAAAATCAATGTGGAGGCTATACTGATGGGTAGATTTTTCTTTTTCTCCAGGCTAAAAATAATAACATACTGGATTCAAGACCCTCCTGTAATATGATAGTTTGACAAAAACTAGAGCATTTCAGTAACAGTGGTTCTCTGACTGAACCTAGTGCTTTTATGTGTCACCTCCTCTCACCACCAATGTGCATCTAAACATCTGTATGTACACCTGACGTATGACAGCACCACGTTCCACTGACAAAAAGAAGAATTCTACCTTAGAGTTACCGGCCTTTCACTGTTAAGACTGATAAGCTCCTTTGTGTTACAGGTTCTAAAACCGACTTTCAGCACTTCCATTATTATGCTAATTTATTCCCATTGACACTATGACAAATCTATCAAACTATCGATCTAACAAACTTAAGTATGGCATTTTTTGATTCTCAGGCTATTATGCAGGTCGAAATACAAGAATTACATCAGTGCACGTCGCCTAGTGCTGCCTCTATAGAAGTAAACAAAATGAAATGATTAAGTTCTATTTGGCTCCTGTTTTTAACCCTCTGGTATCCCGTCCACCAAGGCCCTTACTAAGCACCCAGTGTGCCTTTTTGGCACACTTGTGGAATAATGTCAAAACATTTTTCATACAGTAAGAAGAAGTAAGAAGGAGTAAGAAGAAATCAGAGGTGAGTACAATAAGGCTTTCAATGCTACCGGATCAGCAGAATTTGCCTCCACCACCAACCACAAGGGGGGAGCTTCAGTGTCCTCATATTGAACCCAATAGTTCAAGTTCCTGATGTTTGTTGCCCAATAATAGTACAGCAAATTGGGTAACGCCATGCCTCCCAGAGCTTTGGGTCTCTGTAAAATCTGACGTCGCAATCTAGGAGTCCTTTTACTCCAAACAAAATCCAAAATAAGACTATCAACCATACGAAAAAAAGAGAGAGGAAGAGGGATTGGTATACACTGGAATAAATATAGAAAGCGAGGAAAAACATTCATTCTGACGGTGTTAATCTTAGCTGCAACAGAGAGATTAAGGATGGACCATCGCTCAAAATCATGTTCAATTTGTGTAAGCAAAGCAAGAAAATTTTTCTTATACAGATTAACTATAGTATCAGCCACATGTACCCCAAGATAGACAAAGCCAGACCTTCAGATCTTAAATAGTAAATCTTCAAGCGAGCATTCTTTAGCTAGTTTATTAACCTGAAATGTCTTAAGAGAAGTGCATACAATTTTAACACTATTCTGCCTGTTATTAAATATTTAGAGTTTGTAGATCCACTATGATCTGTCAGTTCTAATGTACATGTGTAAGTGTGAAACTGAGGCAGAATATTGTTCAAATTACACTGATTTTTTTCAGTTTGTTCATGTTATTCACATTGTTTGAGAGGAGAGTTTGTTGATGTCAACCTCTTCATAATGTAAATTAACTTTTTTTGCTCTAAAAAATAGAGAAAAGTTTGGAGTTGGCATTATTTCTATATTATTCTGTTATTATTTCACTGGTCCAGCCCATTTCAGATCAAATTTAGCTCAATCTGGTCCCTGAACTAAAATGAGTTTGACACCCCTGACCTATATGAACCCTGATTCTTGGCATGGTGAAAAAAAATGGGCCCTATCCTCAATATAGTGTTTTCTCTGGGTCAAAATAAAGGTTGAAAGAATTAATCACGACTGTTTGAAGCCAGGGTTTGAGTAAACTTCTTCTCCATTTGGTTGCTGTGGTGTGCAGTAGGTCAGGACATGATGAAATGTGGGGTTTGTGTGTGCAAACGGCCTCTCCGACTCAAAGAAGTCATCCCCTGCAGCGTGTTGTTTACTCGACAGCAGAAAACTATGAATTGGAGCCTGATTCTTAGAAAACAGAAACTGTACAGCGCTTTAAAGGGAAATTCAGTTTTTACTAGGTTTGTTTTTTATTTTATTTTACCTTTACTCCTATTAGGTTTTACAACATCACACATCAACAGAGTTCGTTTTGATGTAGTTATAAAGATCAAAGTGGCAAAATAGCGCCTTATCTGACCTGTCCACCACACCTTGAAGCAGCTCGCCTAGAAAACATGCTGGGTTTTTACGAAGGTGTAATTATATCTCTGTCTTGCTGCCTTTTTTCTCAGGAACCAGCTCACAGCTCCTCCTCATTAAACCTGCAGTAGTTTCACTCCGCCACTAGGTATGTTTGAAAAGGAGAATTCTGTGATTTCATTGCCACAGCTCCTCGTCCACCACAATATCGCACACCACCTTGTTTCTCTTCATATTAAATTTATAATGTGTTTGGTGCTGAATTTTCTGTCTGACAGGTAATGCATATTAATACGACTGCAAAAGGGCAGCAACATTGGAACACAGCTGAAGCCAGAAGTTTGCATACGCCTTAGATGAATGCATTCAGTCAGTTTTTCACCATTCTGTGCATTCTGTCATTTCAGTCTGTGTTCCCTCTGTTAGCCCGGCTCCAGTGACGTGACGTTCATGAACCAACTGAATCTTTTGAACGGCTCTTTGAAATGAACGATGAGAACCGAGTCCTTGTAAAGAGCCGTTCATTTTTATTACTTTTTTTCTTTTTAAAAGAGGGAGTGTCCAATTGCCTGTCAGTTTAGCATCACTGGGGAGGGATTGGGCAGGAGGAGAATGTTCCAGCAGAAAAAAAAGAGTGCACTGAGCATGTCTGATGGCAAGAAGTAAAAAAAAAAAATAATAACAGTTTGAAGCGTGAGGTGAGCAGACTGGAGGAGGTGGAGCTGGAAGACTGGAGGAGGAGGAGCTAGAAGACTGGAGGAGGAGGAGCTAGAAGACAGGAGGAGGAGGAGCTAGAAGACAGGAGGAGGAGGAGCTAGAAGACTGGTCAAAACTGGAGAGAAATCACTGTTGTGTTTTGTGCAGTTTTTTTCTGTATGTTTCCACACATTTATTGTTCTTGTTTTGAGGAGAATCAAATGTTCTTTCATTAGAAAATGTTTTCTTTTCTTCTTCATTTTTCTTCTACAGACTAGTCCACATAATGTACTGGGATGTTTTTGCTCCAGTTCCATCATTTGTCTCATGTCACCTCTCATGTCATGGATTTAACCCACACATTTGAACTAACCATTCTTTTTTACAGTAAGATAATATTTACTGCTGCGCCAATTCAACACCTTTAAAATGGAATGTCAATCATCACATGTAGCCTATTTAGTCATTCAAACACTGGTGTTTCAAAAGAATTCCAAAAACATAACAGAGCCAGTCTGTTGAACGACTCTTTTCAGTGAACGACTCCTGATTGAACGACTCCCTTCAAAGAACCAACAGTCCCATCACTACCCGGCTCCTTCGGTCTGATAATGTGAAATTTCAGAAAAGCACTACAGACAATTTGCCATGTTGACTTTGATCCATTTCATCATATTTTCAGAGGGTTCACATTTACAGACACCAAGTTTACAGTGTTTTTAAAAAGCCTGAACACTTACAAAAACTGCTCAAAGTAATCAAAGATATTCTAAATGAACCCTTTCATGCACAGTGGTCACTCCAGTGGACAGTTCTTCTGCAGCTGTTCTCTTGTATGTTCATGGGTTTGGTTGTTGTAGTTCCATATCAGCTGACACAGTGGACACTAATGCATCATCCCATTTTTCTTCTCCTCAGCGTTTAATTGCATCCAAGCGCATATTTTAGAAAGACTGAAGAGCATCCACAGCATCGAGCCTGGCCTCATATCCTGGCTGATGGACTTTTTATCTGCAAGGTCGCAACGTGTGAGAGTAAACAGTGTTTTATCGAATGTTGTTTTATCTTCCACTGGGGGGCCACAGGGGTGGGTCCTCTCCCCTCTTTTATTTGTGTTGTACACCAATGAGTGTTAAACTCAGAACCTGGGGCTCATGCCCTCAGGTTTGCAGATGACTCAGTGATTGTGTCTCTTCTCAGGGATGACGACCCTGATTCTATCTGACCTCTGAACTTTTACTCTGTTTTAATTGATTATTATTTGTTTTATTGATAATGTTTTAATTATAATTGTGTGTTTTTAATCTGTCTCATTTCCATTTTTGTAAAGCACTGTGAATTGCCCTGTGTATGAATTGTGCTAGACTAATAAATCTGCCTTGCCTCCTCTAAAAACTCCATTTGGAGTTCGATTTTTGGGTTAAACTAGAACAGACAACAGAAGTCAGCATGTCATTGTCATGAGCAGCCCACAGTGTAAGCCACTGCTCCAACCTCAAATCTGTGATGGGATCAGTGACGGGCCCACAGAAGTTGGGTTTTTTTTTTCATTAAATCTTTATTGAATTAAGTAGAGTATACAAACAATGTATATAACAAGAAACTGACAGAACATGTTTGCCAAGGGGAATGGAATGCACTACAATACAATGTCCAAATCAGAGCAAATACTTATGTTTTTACAGCCTTTTGTTTCCAGATTTATCTAACAGCTTTAAATAAAGTTCAACAACTTTCAAAAAATAAATAATATCTGGTTTTGTGTTACAGAACTTACATTTGTGAATGAAAAATTTAGCAAGTAAGAGAAATAAATGCATATAGATTTTTTTCTTTTCTGGGTATCTGGGCCACAGAAGTGATCCCAGTGTAAGTCAGTGACAGGCATCAGTCGTGCGTGTGTGGACCAGGTTAATATGAGTGATCCACATGTGGTTCTGTTTAAACTGGAGGATCCGTGCGTGGAACAGACCGACCCAGGACACACTGGAGGGATTCTATCTGTGGAGCTGGTGCATGTGTGTGGGTACAGGGCTGTGTGGGCTCCTCTGCTGAGGCTGATGACCCTGAGACCTGGACCTGGACCAGAAGAAGATGGTACTGTACGGATCCGGGACAACGGAAGATGAGTGATCCCCATTAGAGGTAAGATCGGGCCTAAAAAATCCAGCCCGACCCAGGCCCGCGGGTATTAAAGCCCGACCCAGCCCGAGCCCGACCAATTAACTTGATTTGCAGGCCCGAGCCCGAAGCAAACCCGAAATTTCATATTTTATTTGTGAGGAGGAGGGAGGAGGAGGGGTGATTTATGATAACAAATTAAAGCCTGTCTTTTGTAACGAAATCTAAGTTAAACAAGACTGTATAAACATTTACATCTTTTATACTTCTGTGTCTGCAGAGGTTACATTAACCGACAATTTTCCATCATTGACGGATTTTTTTAAGAGTTGACGGGAAAAATTTAAGGCCGTCCGTCATTTTGACGGGTTGAAAATTGGGCCATAAACCACAGCAGCAGTACGTCCTTAAGAATCTAGCGCGGCACTTTAAGAGAGAGAGAGAGAGAGGCAGAGAGACAAAGAAGAACAATGAAAAAAAAAAAGTCAGCGAGAGAGAAGCCCGGCCCGACCCGAACGTAATGATTGACATTTTAGGCCTACATTTAACACGTCTCAAAGGGACGTTTGTTTGTATAATTGCGCACACATGGCTGTGGTTATTGTCGCAAGGGGACATCGAAACGATGAAACAAAATGCAAAGAACAGATTTTTCACCCTCGTGAAAATTTTTGGAATGACGGAAGAAAAAATAATTGAGACTTTTCCACTTGATCTGATGACTGTAATTAAAAATATGCACTGACATTCGGCCACAGTGGGACAAAATGATGTGCTCCTGACAGTCATTCAGTTCAACAACTCCCACAGCCCCCCCCACCTCTAAAATGAATCCGCCGCCACTTCCCAGTAATGCCATTTTAGAACTTCTAGATGAACTAGAGGATGATTTGGGTCCAGTCACAGGAGTCATGCAATACCTTCTATGACAAAACTCCTCACAGCGTTACATTTCCTTGCATCTGGATCATTCCGGTCACCGTTACCATTAGTGCTGACAGTGTATTCCAGAGCAGTTTTTCCTGCAAACTGTCTCCATGACGACAACCAGAAGCACACGCAAAACCCTCATTTAAACAGGGTGGTCTCCCAGACTTTGCACCTGCTGTCGTATGCACAAGCAACAAGAAAATCACCCGCAAACCACGGTTCAACCGCACACACAAAATTCTAGATTACGCACGCAAATTAGTTCACGCAAATTAGGACCTTAGTCGAGCCGACCCTATGTCTCGTTGCACAGTAGAGCAGATGTCTTTGCGGTGATGTGATCTGAGACATGTTTGGTGAGTTTGGTGATTTTTACCTCCACCACTACTTTGCTTTGTGTGTTTGTTTGTTTTCATCTTTAGTGTAAAATTCTTCCACCCATCTTTCCCAGATCTTCCCCACAGATAGGCCTAGGCCCTGGGACCAACCCATTAACTTTTGGTCCCAGTAGGCCAAAGTTCAAGGTCACAGCAAGGTCACAACATCTACAATTTTCCATCTGTCATCATTGAGACATTTTCCAAAATTCATCAAAAATTCCAAACGACTCCAATTCTCCTCCAACTGGATCCACCTGTAGCTTAGAACAATCTCTTGTATCTGGAACTAAATTGTCCACATCCACTGTGGAATGTGGACTCTGTGGACATTTACATGGAACACTGAAAATCCCATTTCCCACACATTTAAAATTAGAACTCAACTAATATTGATGTGAATTGAATCTAATTGGACAGACACATGACTGGGACCAGATTCAACTGTTTCTGCTGTATGGAACAACCTGGAAACTGTGGAATTTAAACAGAAACAGTCGATCCACACATGCAGAGCGTTCAGGGTGTTTGGCGGAGGTTTGTGTTCTCTGAACACTTGTTAACTTTGGTTTCAAAGATCTAAACAGACATGCAGTCCTGTGCAAAACTCATAAACCACCATTACACTTAACATTTAGCAGTGTTCCATGACCTGACATGCATTTGTCAGCCTCTGTATCAGGATACAACTGGAATATACAACAGATACCGTAACAACATGGAAAACAAACACTGCAGAGCAAATGTGAATATTGTGGAAACTGTGTGGGATCATTTGTACAGAAAAAAAGAAGACAGCCAAGGTCTAAAGAAGGAAGATTTGAAGGAAATAAGGTATGATGTACCACTAGAGGACTGGAGAAAAAAAAAGTCCATCAAACAGAGTTCAAGATGTACAAAGTCCAAACAGAGGTCAAATTAAACACTGACTTTTGCCTGCAGTGGCCATTTAGTTCCGATTTTTCTGTGTGTTCAATACTGTGAACTACTTCCTGTGGATTCTTGTTGAATCTTAATAAAGTTAACGAACAATTACAAGTGAAAAGACCACAATACAAACGGAGGCCTCCGACTTTTACACTTTACTGTACATGTATGTGAAGTACATGTGTGCTTTGTCCATGGTTCACATTTATGGACTGTGGAGCCGCCAAAACCTCCTGATGTAAACTGCTGAATACCTGCTGATCCACTTATCCTATCGCTACATGTGAATAATGGTGTAAAGTGCAGTTTGTCTTTTCATGGTCGTGAGATATGACCCATTTGGACGTTCAGAGGCTCCATAGTTACCGTGGAAACACTGGTTTTATTCCTACCTTCTAGACAGAACCTTTGCGGTCACCATTGGCAACCACACATCCACCAACACCCAGATTGCCTGTAGTGTACCACAGGGTTCAGTTTTAGGTCCAATTTTATTTTCTATTTATATGCTTCCACTCGGTGAGATTTTTAAGCGCCACAGTCCGTGTGTTTCCATGACAACTTTTCTTCCTGGTTTAATCTGATTAAAGGTTGGATCCTATTTCAGATGTCCATGTAAACACCTTATTCCAGTTGAAAAAGAAAATTTGGGATTAAATTTAAACCTGATTAAAGTCAGTGGTTTAATCCTCTTTTAACTGCGCTCTAAATTCTTCCTGGACATGTAAAGCCTTTATTCCGTTTGGACTTTATTCCTTCCATTCTGCACATGCTCAGTGTCTTGTCCTGTGGCGATGACGCACACATTCTGCGCTGGTGGAAGAATCTGCACTGCAGTCTAGTCTTCCCAAAGCGTTCCAGTGGAATATTCTGATGGGATCTACCAGCCTGGAAAACCCTGAAGGAACAGTTCAACACTGGCTTTGGATTCATTCATTTGTCCTGAACTAATGAGTTCCACAAGTGGGACAAACAGTTTGAACTGCAGCCCTAACGTTAGCTTAGCTTAGCCTAGCTTAGCATAATGGCTTCATTCCTCTGCTCAGACGTAGCCAGGCTTTTAGAGGTGATTTGTAGTATTTTAGGAGTGATTTGGGTCAGTTCAGTTCTCCCTAATCATTCCTTTAGTCCGCTGGGGTCAATATGATCACAAACTGAGGCTCAGATCATGGTCATGTGACTTACTGCAGGAAGAAAATCTGGGAAATAAAAACTAATGCAAAGCTAAAACGCTAAAGCAAAGCTAATTTAGCGCATGCATCCCTTCAACAAAAAGATTTTCCAACTTCCGTCAACACAACAGTCCACAGATTGTATGAGTGCAGTAAGTCGCAGATCTGAAGAAATAATTAGAGAGAATCGGATTTGACAAAATCACTGAGAAAAGACAACAAATCACCTTTAAAAAACTGGATATGTGTGACCATGGAAATGCAGTGACTATGCTAAGCTAAGAGAAGGGCTAAGCTAAGCTAACAGAAGGACTGCGAGTGCTGCAGCACAAACCCTTCTGCTCACTGATCTACCTCATTCATACCTCATGTAAACCTTTATTCAGGTTTAACATTTCCATGGAAACAAAAGAGAAAATACTTTAGTTCTGAATTAATTTCTTCTGGAAAAATAAATTGGATTTAAAAAACATCATGTACCTGTACCCAGTGCGTGGACAAAGTGTGGAGATAAATCTGGATATTCCAGACTGGACCTGAGCCACTTGTCCCATAAGACTCCATTCAAACAGCTGATTGTGGTCTGGTGAACAGCCCAAGGCCAGGGCCCAGAATCACAGCCTTTCATCTTTAGTTCGAATACTTTTGATGTCATGGCTTTAGAAACTTCAGATGAGCTAAGTGACCTTTCACTAAGTCAAGCCCCCCTTGGTTACTGTTGCTAACCAAGAAGGAACAGACATCTGAACATGTGAAAAAGTGCATTTGAATACGTTTAGCTGAGGTGTAGGTTTAATATTTGGTTCATCTTTCAAATGGAAATTGGCAAATGGAGCTTTTTTCAGGACAGTATGGTACAAACAACTCGAGCTCATCAATAAATGAAGAAAATGTTTGATTGGGAGAATTTGACAGGATATGGGTGGAGGTTGAGCTCCTTTTGTAAATGACTTTATCTGAATTCCTCATTGAAAGGATGAGGAGGACTCTTGGAAGTGCACAAAATTACAGTTGTGTTGTTTTTTCCCCTTGTTTTTCCAATTTCACATAAGCCTGCAGCAGAATTGACAGTGTTCTTTTTGGAGTGAATACAGTAGAAAAAGCGGTGGGATGGTGGCAGCAGAGGGAGCTTGTTAAAAGAACAACTCTGGCTTTCAGAAGAGATGAGTATGCAGAAGACTGGAGGCATGCTGGCCGAGGATCTACTGACACTGTGACTGACGCCGGCCCGCCGCTAGGACTGAAGGAGTGAGAATGAAAGCACGTCCACACCTACAGCCGTTTGCAGTTCAGAGTTAATTTTACTGGAATGAGTTTGACAAGATGACCAGAGTAACTGTGTTTGTAATGTTGATTTAACCCTTTCATGCATGAATTATGAGAACCTGAGTCAATATTTTTTCTTGAGTGTTTTTATTCCTCTTTAGGCGTGAAAAAAACAATGCAACACAATTTTTTTTATGAACCTATTTTTCATGGAGTTAAAAAAATGTCCACTCAGCTGGACTTTCTTTTCTAACTCCATGAAAATGTAAATAATTAGTATCAAATGCAGTTTTTCATCTTTTCATGGCCATCAGATATGACCCATTTGGACGTTCAGAAGCTCCGTCGTAGTTACCGTGGAAACACTGTCATCTTCTACAACATTGATTCACCAGTAAAGCCCATGGAGTTGGATCAATGATAGTGGACTGAGACACTAGTTTAATGATAAATTTGCTGAAAAAGTCACTTTTTTTCCCCTGTTTTTTACTGTTCCTGATTCAGTAACCTTTGAATTTACTCTGAGTTTCAATAAACATCAACATGATCGGCAGATTAAATATAATAAAATACCTACTTTACACTGAAAAAATGCTAAATACAGAGGATAATATAATAGTAAAATGGTGATAAATACTTAAGAAAGGTTAAATAGAGAGAAAAAATCATTTGGGAACTGCCATCAAAAAAACAAAAAACAAAACACTGGGTCTTTATGGGTTAAATATTACTAACATTTTATTTCCTAGCCTTTATATTCACTCATGCAGACATTCAGGTACTGTTACAGAAGTTCCAGTTAAACTACATTGTAGAATAGCTGTCCACTGTAGTGACCACTATGCATGAAAGGGTTAAAGTCCAAATAAGTATTTATGTTTGTCAAAAAGTGAAAAATACAGGCATCATTCTGTGGGAGCCAAGGAATAAAAAAGAAGTTGTCTACTCTTCAGCCACTCCAGGATTTCACGCTCTTTTAAGGTTTGATTTCAGAAAACGTCTTCTGAACAAACGTCTTGAACTGTCTTTTTAGGTGTTTTTTTTTTTTACAGTGGGTCAGTGAGAATGCCAAACTAGTTGCCCTTGTCTCTTTTACAATTCAGCCAAATCGTTTGGTTTCAGTTCTATGAAATTATAACAAAATAAAACAAACATTTATATTTTCATAAACACAAGCAAAGACATGAGTTTGGTGACATATGGAGCTGCAGTCCCGCCCCTTCTACTGTGAACATGGGACCTACATTTGGGAACAACATGAGTGGCGCTCAGTGGGGAGGAGGGCCGTGTACTGGCAAGAATGTGGCCATACCATACAAATCACAATACTAGGATCACAATACGATATATCGTGATATATCACAATACTGTTAAGGGATGTAAAGAGATTATTTGTTGCACTAAGAGATTATTTGTTGCACTAAAATGGACAAAATTTTGAAGTTGTCATTATTTATAGCAGGGCGGTCAAACTCATGTTAGTTCAGTTCCACATTCAGCCCAACATGATCTGAAATGGGCCGAACAGTCAAATAATAACAATAATATACAAATAATCTCAACTCTAAACTTTTCTCTTTGTTTTAGAGTGAAAAGCGTAAATTACATTGTGAAAATATTTACATCTACAAATAATCCTTTAAAAAATGTAAATAACATGAACAACTATGAACAATTTGAAATTTTCTAAGAAAAATAAGTGCAAATGTAACAATATTGTGCCTCATCTTCTCATTTCTACATGTGCAGAAGTGGTGGCAGACACAACAAACCCCGCCCCTCACACATGTTTGGCCCTTTAGAAGTAAATGGGAAGATTTTAAACATTTATAAAAAATGTGAACTGTGACCTACTGTTCCCAAAATGGAATGAGATCCATTCTGGGTCACTGGTAATCTAGAAACCACATTTGGTCTGAATTCAACCCATAGATTTGCTGCTACAGACATGGGAAACTGTGCCTATTATAAGTAAATGGGAAAACAAAAAAGTTAAAATTCATACAATAATTGTAGTTGGGAGGGGTAATTACAACGGACAGATCACAGTGAATCTACAAATACACAAAACATTTAATAACAGGCAGAACATGAGTAAACTTACACTGAATTTTCCTTAAGAAATTACAGGTTGTTTACATTTTTTCAGGTTTTTCACATTTTTTTGGTGAAATGATAGTTTGTAAGTGTGACCATTTTCATGTAATGTTATTTTTTTAACACAACAACAAAGAAAATAATTTGGAGTTGTCATTATTTCTAGGTTATTATGAGAGTATTGTACTGGTCTGAACCACTGGAGATTGAACTGGGCTGAATGTGGAACCTGAACTAAGAGGATTCATATCTTAAGTGTCATTTTTGCATTTCACAGATTCATCCCAGGGGCCGGACTGGACCCTTTAGAGGGCCGGACTGGACCCTTTAGAGGGCCGGACTGGACCCTTTAGTGGGGTGGACTGGACCCTTTAGTGGGGTGGACTGGACCCTTTAGTGGGGTGGACTGGACCCTTTAGAGGGCCGGACTGGACCCTTTAGTGGGGTGGACTGGACCCTTTAGTGGGGTGGACTGGACCCTTTAGAGGGCCGGACTGGACCCTTTAGTGGGGTGGACTGGACCCTTTAGTGGGGTGGACTGGACCCTTTAGTGGGGTGGACTGGACCCTTTAGTGGGCTGGATTTGGCCCACGGGCCGCATGTTTGACACCTGTGATTTATAGACATAATACAGTTTTTTTCCCATCAGACCCAGTAGTAAATCTGCAGTCATTGTTTTGTGTGGGTTCTTCTGCTGTTATTATTTGACTGTAGATCATATCAGTCTGTATGTGGAACCGACACTAAAGTGAGTTCCACAGCCTGGACGGTGGGATTTTTACCCTTTACAAATTCACCCCACAGGCCGGATTGGAACCTTTGGCAGGATGCATTTGGCCCCCGGGCCGCATGTTTGACACCCCTGGTATAAACCAACAATGCATGGAATACCCAGATGCTGTTCTTGTCCGCTAGCTTAAACCAAGGATGCACTGGTTGGTGACTCGTGTAGACTTGGCCGGGAAATAATTCCCAAGATGCAGTTTGTGCCAGCTCCACTGACATGAACGGCGACTGTGCCCGGCTGAACTGATGACATGTATTACAGTTCTGAAAAATATACAGAATGTATAAATGACATAGAGCTGAAACTGATTAATCGATTAGGTGCTTGAAGCGAATGCAAAAATTCACGATTCAATTCATCGACTCGAATTGAAGGGAAATATTCTATTGCAGTTTTCCTGAACTGAAGCCTCTATGTGCGTCACAATAAGCGTCCGTGTGAAACACAACAGTGGAACCAATGTTTAACAGCAGAGAAAGGAAGGAAATAAAGCTGTGATTCAGGAGAATTGTGGTTGAAGGATTTTTTTGGATCACTTTGAGTCAATTAATTGGTTGCGGCTTTAAAATGACAAGTAAATACAAGTACAAATTAGGGATGGAACCATATGAAAATTTCATATCACGGTTATCATTATCGCGGCATTGTTGAAATTGTGCTTAAAATGTTCAACAAGTACTAACATACACACTGAAATAATTTAACCAAGTTGTATTTAAAAAAAAATAATAATAATAATTGGCAAATGCACTTTTTCTTGGCAGAAACATTCAAATATTAACCCTTAGTGGTCTGAGTCTATTCTGTCTGTTTTTCAGTCCTTTTGATTTTGCCTTTATATACTATAGAAACAAATGTTTACTATACCCATGTTTGGGATCTGTTTTTTCTGCACAACTTCATCTAGATCATCTGTCTATTATTTTTTCACTTTAACCTACTATAAAAACATAAAAGGACAGAAAACACCAAAAATATATAAAATCCAATTTGAAAAATGTATATAATTTATTGCATAAATAACACACAGATGTTTAACGAACCTTTTCAAAGACTTTAAAAGTGAATATTGGTTCCAAATATTAGGTATAGAAAATTAAAATTGTAATAAATTAAAACTATACTCAAATATTTGTCATAAAAGCAGATCTTTACATGGGCGTTTTCTCCAGAAAAGTGCGGTAATCAAACACAGTTATCATTAGAATTAGAATTTAAACGGTAATACTAACCATCTGCAATTTTACCGCCGTTTATCGTTATACCGGTAATCGTTACACCCCTAGTCCAAATGTACTGAAATGAAATCGGGTGACATTGTGGTGATTTGAGGGAATTCCATTACGGAGCAGATGGTGTAAATACAGCAGAGACAGGGGGAAAGTTCACAAGTACGCAGCCGTTCTAATTACAGATAAACATGTGTTCTTGGGAAGTACGTTCTCTGAGACCGTTCTTACAAAGACCGACTCTGTAAGACCGTACTCTGCGTTCTTGGTATTGAGAAACGGCCTATGTAACAACTTTTCTTCTTGGGTCCATGCATTTCCAGCATCACCGTCTGACTGACTCGACATGTTTCATTAGAAGCATTTGAACATTTTTGGTTTTACATTTCTAGTATTTATCACCAATTTTGTCTAAAGTGGAAAAAGAAACACGAATCCCTATCGGAATCACAAAATAGGACAGAAATGTTTCTTTTTCATTTAAAAACTTTTATTATTTATGTTTTACATTTAAATTTCTAACATGTCGATAAACTTCAGAAATGCCTGAAAAAGCTCAAACACACAATGTCCGGTACATTCCATGCTCCTTTACTGATTGCGGCCCAGACCTCTAATCATCCTCATATTTCAGAATCGCGGTGTGTCCATGCCTGTCACACATTTCAGACTTTGATTCACTGCAGTCGAACCTGAATACAAAATCATTTGAACCTGAGGACGCTGATTTGACATCTGCTCACTCCTGAGTCGTCCCACAGTGTTTTGCAGCGTTCCTCTGGGGGATTCAGCATCACAAGCAGTCGCTCTCCTTTAACTCTATCAAATTTCCTTTAACACCATCAAATTTCATCAAAGCTGAAGTAGGCAAGAGTGAAAGGCAAATGATTACAATCTGTGCTCCTGACTCAACTGCACTGACCTCTGGACCAAATTTCTTTTTCACAAAAAGCTGCCAGCTGAGAAAGTCAAACGATTCCTTTCTCTTCCATGGGAAGGGCCGAGGGGTCCAGTCCACACTGCTTCATCTGGACGGCCATGTCAAACAGGTAATCGTAGCACTCGCACCTAAAAAAAAAAAAAAAAAAGCAGCATCGTTTGAGTTTGTTCCAGGAGAAAATGAGTTGTTCCACGTGTCCCACATCCACTCGTGTGAGTACTGGAACAAAAGACAAAGCTCACATGGTCTTGGCTTTTTCCCATGACTCTCCCCACACATAGACTCCGTGTCTTCGGACGAGGACCGCACAGGACTCTGGGTATTCGTCCATGGCTCGAGCCATCCGGTCTTTCAAGTCCTTCTCTTCTGGAGTATTCTCAATGATGGGCACTACCAGAGTGTCGTCATATCTGTGCACACGACATACACAAACAAAACAAGTCATTAAGGCATAAAAAAATAATAGGACCATTGGCCCTGTATCTCACCTGCATGTGCGATCAAGAATCAACCACAAGTAGGGATTGGAATCGATAAGAATTTAACGATTCCGATTCCATCATCAATTTTGCTTATCGATCCGATTCTCTTATCGATTCTCATTGGCTGAGGGAATAAAAGAGTACAAACAGGTGTGTTTGCATGAACTGTCTTTTATATTTTCATCTGCACAGAAAATAGAACATATACAGTATGAACAAATAATAAGAACAGATGACACTGGGCCTGGTTTGGGGGTGGGGTGGGGGGGGGGGTGTACAGTGACAGTGAAACTCCAGACTCTTTACTAATTCCTCTATTTCCTCATTTCCACTACGTGGAACCGGTTCAACTCTGCTCGTCTCCCGTTGTTGTGCACCTCATTTCCTTCCCCCTACCTAAAATATATCTGCTGTCAGACTCACACCGTCCATGATACATAATATAAACATTCATTAAAACACAAATAAATAACAGTGTGTCCTTCTGGGAACTTGCAGTTATATTCTATTAAATTATGAGTTTAAGTAGTGATAAAAACTGTGCTGTAATGTTTGTACTTGATAAATAGCAAATGTTAATCAATGGAAACAGATCCAGTGAGTAAATTTATAAATGTTAATATCTATGAGATCCACACAACATTCACTGGACAGTCCCTGCCATTCCTGGTGTGGGGGGGTTATGAGTCCATGGCATTTTAGTCTGTCTGTCTACCGACCCACCCACCAGCTGACCCACCCACCCACCCACCCACCCACCTATCTATCTAAGCATTTTAGGTCAGTTCAATCTAAGAATGATCAAAACCAGTAAAATACTACCATAATAACCTATAAATAATGGAAACGGTAAATTTTTCTCTTTGTTTTAGTGTAAAAAAAAGTAAAATTGCACAAATATTTACATTTACAGAGTAGTCTTTTATTAAAAAAAAAAAAAGTGAATAACCCGAAATCTGTTAAGAGAAGCTTGTGGAATTTTAATAATATTCTATCTGTTATTTAATGTTTTGTGTATTTTTTTAGATCAACTGTGATCTCTAAGTTGTGATGCATATGGATAAATAATAAACTAAGGCATAATATTGTTAACATTGCACTTATTTTCTTAAAAATTTTCAGGTTGTTCATATTTGTTCATGTTATGTTTGAGTACAATTCATAGATGTAAACATTTTCATCACAGAATTTTACTTTTTTCACCCTAAAGTTCTTCTCCTATTATTTATATTATTTTATGTTCCAGGCCACTTTAGATCAGATTAGACTGAATGTGGAACTGAACTGAAATGAGTCTGACAGCCCTGGGATTAATAAGGTAAATCAGTAAATCAGTAAATCAATCTATCTATCTATCTATCTATCTATCTATCTATCTATCTATCTATCTATCTATCTATCTATCTATCTATCTATCTATCTATCTATCTATCTATCTATCTATCTATCTATCTATCTACTGTTGCAAACATAGGATGTGACAGTAGGTGTTTTTCGGAGGGGCTGAGGAAAGGGGCAGTACCATAATCTCATGTGCAATTAAGGACTGGTAATCATTCTTTTACAAATCTAAAAACTTTCAGTGAAACTGTCTGTGAAACAACTGGACGTTTTCATTAAAAAAATATGAAGTATTTACAAAATATTAGTAAGAATAAGCTTTATTTTCATTGCAAAATACCACTGAACAGTGCAGCAACATTTGATTTTATGTTCTGGAAGAGGCTGAAGGTAAAACATACACATCAATTATAAAAACAGTAAAGAATAAAAAAATATATATATTAGTTTGGAATTAGGAGATAATTAGGAGACAGTAATATATTTCTTCATTTATATTTTTGGAAATCATACACATAGTGGGTTATTAACCTAAAAATCTGTGATGTTAAAACAAGGAAAGTTTTCAACCCAAATTCCTTCAGGTTTGTAAATGATCTTAAACTAACATGAAAATAAAATATTAGAAGTGATCCTGTTCCACCCTAGAGACGTATCAAATTATAAAGCCTTACGTATAATTTACTGCTCATTTATATTGCCTTCTTCAACTTACGGTCATTATTAAGGGCCGATCATTAAAATAACTATAAATTCAGTAGTTTTACTTCAGTCCTGCGTAAAACTCTGAGGCCATCTTCAGTTTTGTACATTTTGCAGGGTTGTGATGAGCATACGTAATGGTTTCGCAGCTTCTTTATTAAGATTCAACCAGAAAACACAGGAGATATGTACACAGTATTTTTTTTTTTCTTATAAGTGCACAGTATTAAACGCACACACAAAAAGAACTGAATGTCTAATACAGGCCAGCATCAATATTTAGTGTGATTTTGGTTCAGACTCTCAAAGTTTTCCTCGGTCATCTTGTCTTCTAATGCAGCAGTTTCCTTCCCTGGGCTGAGGCGGTGTTTATTCTCTGTCCAGATGATCCCACACAACTTCTGCTAGAATCACATTTTTTACTGAATTTTTTGGTTTAACACTGCATCTACTGTTTATTGACTCTACTTTCCAGTTTGTGTGTGGACTGGACTGTAGAAATTTACACTGGATATCATTTATATTTACTGAGTTATTGCGTCCATCCACTTCCTATCTCTTATAATGGGGACATTTTTCAAAGTTGCACTAAATCTAGAATCAGATCCAGATCCAAATAATTTCACTAACTTTTGTTGACATCATCATACAGAAGCTGTATACCAAGTGTGAAGTCAATCGGAATTGTAGTTTCGGAGAAGAAGATGACTGAAAGTTTTGTAATGGATGACAGACGACAGACGCCGCCGGACGCCGCATGACGACAATAGCTTACGGCCTGTCGGTCGGTAAGCTAGAAAAAAAAAAGCTACATTTATGACCTGCAATATCACAATAGTACTTTTGTAGTAAACAAACAACAGAACAAAATACCCATGTGAAAATAGAAATAAAAGAACTGGAAAAACAAAAAAACAAAAATGGACCTCCTCCATATCTGCATTTGAATAAATACCTACAAATATTGATACAGTACTTTTTAATATCGATACAGTATCGTGAAGTGAAATATTGCGATATATTGGGATACCGGTATTTTCTTACACCCCTAGTTAAGACGATGCGTCCACGTCTCTGTTGTTCCATGTGGGAATCCAGGCCCAGTGGATGAAAGTGCACTCTGTGACTGACTGAAGGACCTGGTGTACATTTCCTCTAATCCTGCTGAGGGCCAGGAGCCAAACATGTTGGTTCCCACAGGGTTGGCAGTCACCTCAGGCGATGCTGGGAATTTTTCTTCCTTCTTCGTTAAAGTTCTGCCAGAACCACACCTCGGCTAATTATTGTCACTCTTTCCTGTAAACTTTTATTCACTAAACTGATCTTTGGCAAGTGAAACACATTTATTTTGGATACCGGTGCACAAAAAGGAGCAAAAAAAAAAAAAAAAAAAAACAAAGACGCCAAACATTACTGTCTGTGCAAATTCACACTGTGTTCGCTACTAAATCATTCCATGTGCCAAGATACTTCCATAAGTGAGACTCACACTTGAGTGAGAAATGAAAATATTTAGAAGCTCTTTGGTTAATCCTTGCTGCTTGATTACATACCGATAGTTGGTGCCTGAGGAACCTCTGCGAATCCCCTTGATCATCTCCTGGTGCGTTATCCTAAACTCTTTGCCAGGATACAGCAGCGTTGCCATGACAGCAGCCTTAGAGTGGGTGTGTATGACTGCTTGTGCCCCTGTATTATAGAAAAGGAAAGGCAGATAGTCATGTGGGGGGTGTTGTGTACCAGGCCTCTGCTGTCGACTCAAATAATATCTGCAGCCGAGAACAGAAAGAAACCGCTGTCCGTGATCAAAACCATCAGAGACATTCAGCCGCAGAGTTCTTAGAGATTTCAGTTTACTAAGCAAAAAAAAAAAATAGGATGAAAGAATGACTAACAATATAAGATGATCTTTAAAAGCTAAATAAAACCAAAAACGACTAAAGAAACGGCTTTAAATGATCAAAACGATCAGAGATTCAGCTGCAGCGTTCTTAGAGATTTCAGTTTACTTACACAGACTTGTATAAAGATTTACTTTTATTTGGAGGATTTTAGCTTTTATTATTATTATTCAAATTATTATTATTATTATTATTATTATTATTATTATTATTAATACATCTGTTTTACCTATTATGAGCAAAGTTTTGATTTAGAGAAGCTAAAAAAATTGGATGAAAGAATGAATTACAATATACGAGGATCTTTAAAAGCTAAATAAAAACAAAAACTATTGAAGAAACGGCTATAAATGATCAAAACGATCAGAGAGATTCAGCTGCAGTTATTAGAGATTTCAGTTTACCTTCACAAACTTTTTTTTTTTGTAATTATTATTTTTAACAATTACTAGAAATTTCAGGCGACCCCATTTGAATTCCAGGCGACCCCATGTGGGGTCCCGACCCCAAGGTTGAAAAACACTGTGTTACACAGTTTAAACCCTCGATTTATTTCTTTATTTAGAACGTGCAAAGAAACAAAATAAAACAAAGCGAAGCAAATTAAGACAAAAACCAAATAACATTGAAATGAACAGAATCTTTCTTCAAGCACATACAAGTCTGAATTCTGCATGGTCGAAAAAGTTGTAGGAAGAAGTCTAAACTTATTTAATCCAACCCCTCAGTGCTTTTACACCTTTATCACTAACTTAATACAAGAATCAAACAATACAAATTTCCTAATTTTAGTATCGAACCACAACAAATACATAATACAGTAACTGAATGATACACAACAAAATGTAAATGTATAATTTAAGTTTATAAAACTTAAAAATCATTGCAGTCAGATTTTTGATAAGTTGCAGTATCACAACTTCTGTGTGAATCAGATTTGTGAAAAACTTCAGTTGAAATTGAAATAGTTTGCTATACTATGTTGCAAATAAACATTAATTTTAGAGGACATTTAGTCTATATAATGTATATTATTGTGAACAGAGGCAGTAAATCCAGGTGTAGATTACTGCACAAAGGCTCAGGATCTGTCCAGTCAGTCCAGCTGGGATTTACAAGGAGGACAATTAATACTGAACAAACAAGAACTGAAACTATGAATTATGAAAGAGCTGCAGCATCTGAAACTGACCACAGTGAACATGTGACACAAACAGAACCACAGTGCTGCAGTTTCACAACCACAGTTTGTCATGTCTGTTATGGATTGGGATTATCTCTCAACTCACCATATATCTTTTATTAGTATTTTTATTAATTTTTTATTATTTTTAGCAATTATTAGAAATTTCAGGCGACCCTATTTGAATTCCAGGCGACCCCACATGGGGTCCCGACCCCAAGGTTGAAAAACACTGTGTTATACTGTCGAGTTAAACAGTTTTGTGGCAGATTAGAAACATTTTTTTTTATACAGATCTTGATAAATATTAAAGTTAGTCACAGAAACTTCCCACATACTTAGTATTTATAGTAAAACACTGGTTTACACAGTTTAAACCCTCGATATGCAAATGTATAATTTAAGTTTATTAAACTTCAAAATCATTGCAGTCAGACTTTTGAGAAGTTGCAGTATCACAACTTCTGTGTGAATCAAATTTGTGAAGAACTTGAGTTCCAAGGGTTGATGTGGGGTTACAGTATGTGTTTGAGTGCAGTAAAGCGTTGTACCTCTCATTGTGTATGCGTTCATAAACAGCGGGGTGCACTGGCTTTTCTTTAACTTCTTCCAGGCCGGTGGACAGCTGATGTCCTTCTCCTCTATGTCACATACAAACATGTCCTCTGGCTGAATGACCCACAAGTTCAACATTGATTATTTTAAACAGAGAAGGAAAAGAAAAAAAACATTGTGAACCAAACGTCTGTGGGACTTAGAACTGCTCACCTGTATTCGTTCTTTCTGGACACCTGATGGTGCGATGTAGATTTGGTCTCTGTGAAATATACAAACACGTTTTACTATCATGTATCTGTATCAAGGTGAAGCAGTAGGACATGACATTAGTGGCTGAGGTAGTGATCCCAGGAGTGAGCTTTTCATGACATATTGGACTGCCATGGCCTTCAACAGCAGACCGACAAGTGGACTCTTCTCAGGTTATTTGTCTTCGCTTCAGAGAAAATGTTATGGTGTGTACCGAAAAGAAACTCTGTGGCCTCTGCAATCCTTAAATAACTCTGCAGGCACTTACGGCGCATCACTCTAAACTTCTGCAACATTTTTCTATTGATTTTCTTCAGCAGTTTGTGCACAAGTTAATCATTTTTGATTTAACTCTGGGTGTATAAGGCTCTGCTGTTAAATTTTCTTGTAATACCAAGTGCAAATAGCATTTCAGTGAATGCCTCTCACGTCAACACACCGGATCACGTATCTTTAACCAGCTCCACACTTATTGTTGGAAAACCTTTTTGTAAAGTCTCTACCAATGCACCTGAAGATGAACATAAAGCCTGAGGTAAAAGAATAAAGGAATCGATACCTGCAGAGTCAGAAAGTCAGCCTCATTTGTGCCTTGTGGAAAACTTTGTCATATTTTTTGCCTAAATATTAAGAACGCTTCATGCGAGAATGTCGAGGATAACGCTATGTGCTCTTCTTTATTTAGCAACAGACACACAAAGATAAAGGGAGAAGCCGATTGATTTTTTTAGAGCTAGGTTTGGCGAGGTCGCTCCAGGCGGAGTCATTTCTGAGTCAAACCAAAGCAACAGCAGGAAAAGGCTTTAAAACTTAAAATAAAGTCCTCCTGTGACTATTTCATCTGTAGAACTTTTATGTTTGACAATTTTGTTGTGAGACGCTTGTCTTGCCCTAGATGTCAGATGACCATCTAAACCAGGGCTGTCAGACTCATTTTAATTCAGGGGCCACATTCAGGTGAATTTAATCTGCAGTGGGCTGAACCAGTAAAATAATAACAGAATAATAAATAAATAATGTCAACTCCAAACTTTTCTGTTTCAGACGGAAAAAGCAAATTTACATTATGAAAAGGTTTACATCTACAAACTATCCTTTCAAAAGATGTGAATAACATGAACAAACTGAAAAAAATCAGTGTAAAAAAAAAAACAAAACAAAAAAAAAGAAAAAAAAAAGAGTACTTAAAGTTTAAATTATTCAGAAATATTGAATTGAGATGGTAGATGTGTTTTTGTTGTTGACTTTTTTTAAAAAATTTGTTATTATGGTGTGAATGCTAAATGCTGTTCACATTAAAGTTGACGTAAGCAGTGTATTAGTTGAAAAGGAGAGGCAAAAAAATAAGCTTTTGCTTCTAGCCTATTCCTTTTTTGGTTTTTTATGTTTATTACAATTGATGTACTGAGTACAATGACTGATGTAAAACCAAAAATAAATTTATTTATTTATTTATTCATATAATTTTAACAATATTCTGCCTCAGTTTATCATTTCCACATGTACATTAGAACTTACAGATCACAGTGGATCTACAAACACACAAAACATTTAATAACCGACAGAATATTGTTAAAATTGTCCTTACTTCTCTAACGACTTTTCAGGTTGTTCATATTTGTTCAGGTTATTCAGTTTTTTTGCGAAATTATACTTTGTTTTAGTGTAAATACATGAAAATATTTATATTTAGAAGGAGAAAACTTTGGAGTTGTCATTATTTCTATGTTATTCTGATAGTATTTAACTAGAGATTGAATTGGTCTGAATGTGGAACCTGAACTAAAAGGATTGTTAATATTTTAATGTAATTTTTGCATTTCACAAATTCATCCCCAGGGCCGGACTGGACCCTTTGGTGGGCTGAATTTAGCCCCCGGGACGCATGTTTTACACCTGTGACCTAAAACATGCAATAAGGCTTATTTTAATTATTTTAATTAATTTAAATCAATTTCAATATAAAAAAACAAAAGAGAAAATGTATGAACCAAAAAGGAAAAGAAGAAATGAAATGTTCTAGGTTGTCTAAGTTGTTTGCTTGATGGGTGTTTTTGATTTGCAAATCTAAGTTGTAGTTGTAATGAAGGAGACTCTTAAAGGGAGGAAGTAGATTTAGTGAGTTCATCGTAAGAGATACTAGTTGATAACTGACTTCTCTTTGATGTTCACATTTTTGTAATTTTTTTCTATTTTTTGCCTGAAGTAACAAATCAAGCTTTGTTTTAACTTTTTAAACCACAACCCTTCTTTTTGGTGAATTTCTTCATTTCTCCTGTGTTGGTTCTTCCATCCGAAACATAAGTGGTAAGCTGATAATTTAAATTAAGTTTGGCCGGACCCCGTTTTTACGGAGTATTGGAGTAGATTAGAGGCCACACATTGGTCACACAATCTCCAGAACATGCAGACTTTTGCCCAGATAGTCAGAGATTTAGTACACGGTGGTTATAAAGATAAAGAAACCTGGGGCAGTAGTTCATTAACTAAAATTAATTGTGGTTTTTGTGATTACTGTTGCTGTGTGTTCACACTGTGTATGCAAATCGCTTCATATCACAAACATCCCATTTGAACTGGATAGAAACAAATGTATTGTCTTTATTATTTCCAAATTATATATATTTACTGGATGGATAAATGTTTGAATTTGATTTTCACTGATGTTAAACAGTATAAATTGGTACCAGTAATGAATTTTTATTGGTAGCTATTTCAAAAAAGATCACGTATAAAATTAACGGTTCTGTCAGATAACTTAGGCTACATTCCGACTACAGGTAAATGTGGCTCAAATACGATTTTTTTCCCCCACATGTGACCTGTATCTGATCTGTTAAAGACAAGAACAGCACAAATCTGACCCAGGCCACTTTCATATGCGGTCCTAAATCCAATACGTATCTGATACTTTGCGATGAGACTTCAGTCTGAACAGCCAGGTCACGTTTATCCGACCTTTACGTCATTGAAATGCGACAAATGTCACAATTTTGCATCCCGGGAGTGTTACTTCCGTAAACACAGTGCATGATTGCGTGGTCACGTATTACATCAGGACCTCTTTTACACATGTGGGTCACTTCAGGGCCACATTCAGTTCATACTCAAAACTGATAGAAGTCGCATTTAACGTGTAATATGAACGAGCACACAAAAAAATCACCCAAAAAATCTGAATTGTGCATTAAAGGGGTCAGATTTTGCTGAACTACTTTTATTAGTCTGTGGTTCTTTTATTTGTGTATTTGGACCCAAATAGTTCATAAAGTTTGACTTTGAACCCTCCAGGTGCTGCAAAGCTATCTTTATATTTATTTTGGCAAAAATCAAGTGGATTTCTACAACCTGTTTGAATTCCTTCTTAATTTGTTACGTCTATAACTAGTTACGTCACGATATTGTAACAATTGGAAATACAAATTCACAACTTAGAAAAGTAACATGTGGGGTCCCACAAGGTTCAGTTCTGGGACCTAAGTTATTTATACTCTATTTAAATGATATTTTTATGGCATCTAGTGAGTTAAAATTTACAATATTTGCAGATGATACTAATCTGCTTTATTTGGGAATAAATATGAAACAAATATTAAAAACTGTGGAGAAGGAATTGATCAAGTTAAAAAGATGGTTTGACGTAAATAAGTTACCACTTAATGAAGATAAAACAAAATTTACGGTTTTTGGTGGTGTTAGGGTAAATTATGATATAAAATTGAAAATTAATGGAACTGAAATTGAAAGGGTGTATGAAACAAAATTATTGGGAGTGATTATTGACCATAAACTCTGTTGGAAACCACAAATAGAATATATCAAACGTAAAATGTCCAAGGCTGTTGCGATTCTTTACAAAACTCGAGATTTGTTAAACAAAAAATGTTTGCATATATTGTATTGTTCACTTGTAATGCCATATATGTCAGACTGTGTGGAAATATGGGGCAATGTGTATAAAACTAATATAGACCCGATAATTAAACTCCAAAAAAAAGCTATTAGAGTCGTAAACAAAGCTGGTTATCGCCAATCAAGTAATCCACTTTTTGTAGAATCTGGTTGACTAAAATTTTTTGATATTGTATATTTAAAAACAATGGAATTTATGTTTCGTGCTAAAAGTAAAAATCTTCCTGTTTGTATTCAGAAAATTTTTAAGTTAAGAGAAGGGAATTATAATTTAAGAGGGATGTGTGTGTCTGAAACATGTAAAGGAAGAACAAACGTTAAATATCACTGTGTTTCTGTTACTGGGGTCAAATTATGGAACAAATTGAAGGATGAAGTGAAATTGTGTAGCTCACTGTCGAGTTTCAAAAAAGCTTTAAGTTGTCAAATTCTCAAGGGCTATGAAAGTCATATGATTTCAAAGAGACTTAAGAAACCGAATGTAGAATAATTTGTGTTAATGTTTAATCTGCTGTAACTTCAGGTGTGGAGTTGGAGTAAGGATGGGAATAGGAGAAGCAGAAATAAGTCTTTGGCTTCAGCTTCTTCCTTTTTCAGTTAACAATTATGTTAATTTTATGTTTGTTTGTTTTTTTAATGTGATTTAATGTGTTTTGTACATAACTGAAATAAATATTCATTCATTCATTCATTCATATTTGCACATATAAGGTCCAGACTTCCGACGAACATTTCTCTGAGTACGACATAATTGTTTGTCAGCAGCAGTGGTTGTAGCAAAAACTGAAAATATGTCCAAACTTGGAGCCCATTACCTAAAATGTTCAGTTGTTGGTTGAATGGGACAGAGCAGCACAGCCAACGACCTGGAAGGGGCAGGGCCTGAAGCGGCTCATGTGCATTTAAAGGGCCAGCGCTCAAAACCACCTTTTCTGGTGTCATTAGTCAGAAATAGGGTTTAAGATGGACCTGTGGAGCTGAATGAATGAAGAATTCAGACCCAAGCAGAGCATTTACAGTTTATGGAGACCACAGGGAAATGTTTTAAAATGCATAATTCTATTTAAAAAAGCAAAGTATCACTCCTTTAAGACCTGCTGTCTGAACGTAGCCTTGTATAATAGCCCGTTGTCTATGTGCTAGTACTAAGTCACTGCTCTGTCAGTCAGTCATGCTGACATCGTTGATTCGTCCGATTACCTGGACTGTGATGAACTGGTCAGTGACCCCGTGCAGCAGACACCAGTCTAAGATGACACATGACTGACCAGTGCTGGGTCACGTCTCTAGGACAACCGCAAACACGTGCTTTCCACTCAATCTCTCTCACTGACTGCTGCTTGTTTACTCGCACTCCATCACACAGAATCAATGCTGGTACGTCACTTCTGGACGGCGATGGCTGCTCCCATAGGTTCTGACCCTGTACATAATTCATGTAATAAAAAGGTCCGGTGTGCTGCATTAAGGCTGGTTCTTTACTGAATTTGCACTTCTTCTGCTTATAAGTAACAAACAAAGCACAATTAATGTCGTAAACCTGACCAGTACAGGAACAAATTAAGGCTGATGAGCTCGCATTTAGTACTTGAGCTGAAATTTACTTGAGTATTTACATTTTCTCCAACATAAGACTTCTGCTGCACTGCACTACAGTACATCTCTCAGAAGTATTAATTCTATTACCGGTACTTCCGATTATACTATAGAAAAATATATGTTGTGTTACAACTAAATGCTACTTTAATGTTCTTATTAATGCACAGAGAGCTGCTCTTAATGTTGTTGTGGCACAGTGTAGACAAGGCAACCATCACTTTTTATCAACTACCCATTATTGCTATAATGAAATGTAATTAGTGGCACAGATAGATGGGAAACACCTTTCCGCATGGTGGCTCATCGTCTCTATTTATCATTAGTATTTTGCTAATTAGCCATCTGAAGATAACAGGCTGGACCAAATGTCTTCAACAACATACATGTAATCAGTGTGTTTAGTGTTGCTGGGCTTGTTAACAGTGCAGATGAACGCTTTGACTGAAATCCAATCTTGTTTGTTCAAGCAGAGTTTCTGTTCTTTGGTGTGAAGAGCAAATCTGGAGTGTTTTGTGATTATTAACCAACTGAAGCATGTTTTACTCCATCTGTTTTTGCAGGTCAGAAGACTCATACAGTTGGAACATTAAGCCTCTGTGCAACTTTTCTTTCGATGGTATCAGCTTGACTCGCCTCAACTTGCCATAACTTTTTTGGCATTTCCACCGCCTGAGAGGAGGGGTCACCACAGACTATCAGATACCGCTCCTACAATCGCCCTCGCTGAAATTCCTAGCAATCCAAAGCAGTACTATAAAATCATTCAGACCACTTCTTGGTTGATCCAGAATACTTGCTTCATCAGTATGTACACGTACCATCATGTCGCAATGTGACACAAGCCAAGCTAGCAAGAAATCTGGGCTGCACCATAATAAAGTGGCCACAGTTTTGAAGTTTAAATCAACTATAATCTTAACCTGAAAAACACTGAATATATTGTTCCATTACAGAAATTATATTTTATTTATTTATACTTTATTTCCTGTCTTTCATTATTGGACACACTGATTAATCAGGTGTGTCTAATTAATCAGTAGTCACAACAAGAAGTAGCAGACACACCTGGATTAATCAGTGTGTCCAATAATGAAAGACAGGAAATAACGGAGCTGCCTGAAGTTCAGGAAGGTGGAAGGTGGTGGTGTGTAATGGGGGGTGCACGCACGCGCAGTACCGTCGGCTGATGTGTGCGTGTTGGTAACCACGCGTGCGTCACTTTCCGTCCTACTTATGGGGGTACGGTGCAGTCCGTGCCCCCCCCCAGCAGAAGTGAAAGTGAAACTTTTCGCTCGTTTCTCTTTTCCTCCTGAAGCTTCACAAATGCATTCCATATGTGTCCTGAATCAGGAGCCTGGAGGATGTTTGAACTTCTGTCTCACTGACTGTAGACTACACCAACCTCCAGGAAAACGCTCCAATACCGACCCCGCATTTGTGAGTGTATTTATTCGGGGGTGCACCGCTCCCACAAACAGACGGTCGGTCTGTGTTTGCTCCTCCATGTCCATACACACATTCTAACTCATCAACGCCATGATCCAGTTCAATGACCGCCTATCCCAGCCGCAGCGTCGCAGCGTGGACAAACCGCAGCCTTCGGACAGGTGTGGAAAGGTAGAAAAGGGCAAATTAACCGACAATTAATAATTTAATCGAGCAAATTCTTATCGACAATCAATCGTTAGTTGATTAATTGTTTACATCCCTAGTACCAATGCAGGTTTAGGGTTCTTAAACTGACTTCTTTTTTCCCACTAACAGGAACTGAATAGGTCTGAGAAGTTGTTCTATCTCTGCACTACAGACCAACTGGAGGCTACAGATTTAGGCCATCTCAGTCTGACTGAAAAAGACTGAAGAAAAAAAAAATGTGATAGGATATTATTTATTACTATTTAAAGAAAAAAAAGAAAGGTATGAACCTGCACTTTGTTGTTCCATACCTGAAACTGCTTACTTCTGAAGGAAAAAATACCCAGTAATTCAACAAAATGAAAGGGAATAATTATAAGAGACACCGTCAGTAAATATCCTTTGGTTTCATCAAGTTCCTTTGGAGCTTAAGTTATAAGTCTGTCATTTCAAACACAGACTTGCTACTGGGTGGTGCTTTCTTTGTAGCTGTCATCCCAAACAACAGAGTTCAAGAATATTTGTAATAACCTGTCAAAAGCATTCTGTTTGTTTGTTTTTCATTACGGCAAAACTGTGGCCTTCTGTCTTCAGCCCAGATTTGCACACATTGTCAAAACCATTATGAGTGACCTCGCATCAGACTGTCGGTGTACAAATGCCTCTGTGAGGGAAACAAACGACGACTCCACAACAGGATTCAAACTGAGAGATTATTGTCAAAAAAGATTAGCAGACAGAAAAAAGATACATATTAAGTGTGCCAATTAGTGGCTGCACTAAAATATTAACCTTTTATGTCAGTGTGGCAATAAATAAATTAAATCTGATATGCTGAGTGGAGTAAATGAAGGGTTTTAGAGGTGGAACAGACCCTTTCCTCAGACTGATGCCTCCACCCGTTCCGGTTACCCATCCCAGCTGGTAGAAGAGTCGACACAGCTCAGGAATCAGGACACGAGGGTGCTCCTTGTCCTGCAACAGACACAACACTGTCAACCACACAAGCACGGCTCACATTCAACACTCTTTTAATTCATTCATCTTTAGGCTCTTCTCATTATTTTGTGCTTCTTTGATCCTAAATCTGGACTCAAAAATGTATACTGGTACTAGGGCTGGGCGATATGGCCTCTAACTATTACTGCAATATTTTTAGGCTATATGGTGATACACGATATTCTTGTTTATTCTTGTTTGTTCTTTATTGAGGATCCCCAATAACCGACACATAACTGCCAGGCTAGTCTTTTGGGGGTCCTGGAAAAAAAAAAAAAAAGTCCAGGATGCAAAATCACAACACACAGATCTAGTTACAGCAGTGTTTTTCAACCTTGGGGTCGGGACCCCACGTGGGGTCGCCTGGAATTCAAATGGGGTCGCCTGAAATTTCTCGTAATTGATAAAAAAAACTAAAAAATAAAAACTTACTAATCAGGTTGCTAATTCAGGTTGGTCACATTTGTTCAGGTTATTCACATTTTATTGGTACAGGAGAGTTTGGAAATGGAAATATTTTCATAATTTAATGTTATTTTTTGCACTAAACAAAGACAAACATTTGAAGTTGTTGATTAAAGATTTTTCTGCTTAATTCAAGATTTTTTGCTAAATTTACGATTTTTTTGGCTTAATTCAAGATTTTTTTTACTTAATTGAATTTTTTTTTACTTAATTCAAGATTTTTTCCTTAATTCAACCTAATTTTTTTTTTACTTAATTTAAGATTTTTTTTGCTTAATTCAAGATTTTTTTTTTTACTTAAGTGAATTTTTTTTTTTTTTTGCTTAATTCAACATTTTTTCCTTAATTCAAGCTTTTTTTTTTTTTGCTTAATTCAAGATTTTTTTGGCTAAATTTAAGATTTTTTTTGCTTAATTTAAGATTTTTTCCTTAATTCAAACTAATTTTTTTTTTTAACTTAATTTAAGATTTTTTTTTGCTTAATTCAAGATTTTTTTTTACTTAAGTGAAGATTTTTTTTTTTTTTTTTTGCTTAATTCAACATTTTTTACTTAATTCAAGCTATTTTTTTTTTTTTTGGCTTAATTCAAGATTTTTTTTTGCTACATTTAAGATTTTTTTTGCTTAATTCAACATTTTTTCCTTAATCCAAGGTAATTTGTTTTTACTTACTTCAAAATTTTTTTTACTTTATTGAATTTTTTTTTTTGCTTAATTCAAGATTTTTTCCTCAATTCAAGCTATTTTTTTGCTTAATTCAGTTCAAAAGTGTGGAATTTTTGCACTTTGTAAATTCAACCCAGGGGCCGGAGTGGACCCTTTGGGGGGCTGCATTTGGCCCCCGGGCTGCATGTTTGACACCCCTGTTTTAGAGACAGCAGCAGAGAAATAGAAGGTGAGGGAGACGGACACGGAACACGGGAAACACAGAGCGGCGAGGGTCCGACACGGAGATGAGGAGGAGGGGGGGGGCACAGAGCGACATGACAGACAGGAGAAAGAGAAAAGAGACATTTCTAGAGGACATACAAGGAGAAGACAGACACAGAGGTGGGACAAGACAAAGGACAGCTAGTGTTCATCTGTTAGATGTTTGGTGTACAGTCTGGTGTGGATTCCCCTCAGATTTTGTGGAATGATGGGATATCTTACAGCTGTTTGTTATTATTATTGTTGTTATTATTATTTTATTTTGGGATTTTGAATACAGTGTTACTGTTTGTAAACAAGAAAGAGTCAAAAATGTAAATAGGAAATCAGTTTTATCTTGAAAATCAATATCTTTTGAAAAAAAAAAAACAAAAAAACCCCACAATTTTCTCAGTTTTTTGCTCAAAATTCAGTTTTTTCCTGAAAATGACCAATATTCAAATGTTCATATCTCACAAACAAATAAAGATAGAACAAAATAGTTTTTTGTGTTTAAAAGTTGAAGTTCTGTTCTTTCTTTTGACGTATTTAGTGTTCACATACTCCTAACACAACATTTTCAGTGAGCCTTCAAAGATTAGTGAATATGACCAAAAAGGCTGGTGGGGCAAGAGTTAATGACTCAGTAAACACACATGACACATGTTACTGAACCGGTTCAGTAAGATCCGTGTTTACTGACTGCATTAATTCTGATACAACAGAAATACAGCCTAACCCTAACAGAAAACACGCACTACAATGTTACACCCAGTTTAGTCACAGCCATAGGTGGATATTTTAGCTATTTGGAGAGGTGTGGAGAACCAAGTGTTCCAAACAGCTGTTGGATTTTTTTTTTTTTTTGTTTTTACTTCCTGACAACCGATCAAACTCTAAAAGCTCTTGCTATCCTTGACTGCTATCCTAAGTCATCCTTTACCGATAGATGTCTGGGTTAGATAAACTAAATTAAACTGAACTAAAAAAAAAGTTCATCTGTGTAGCTAGTTGGATGTAACCAGCAGGGGGTGGCAAATTCCATGTGTTACTCATTTAGGTTTTCATCATCATCATCATCATCCTCATTTCATAAAATCACTCTCCTTGTAAGTAATGAATGAAAGGGAAAGTCTTTCCTCAGGTTGGAATAGAAGATGATAAGCTTCTCATTTCAAGCAATTATGAGTTTTGGATGAAACACAACTACTAAAATGTATAATTTTGGACTTTGTGGCTGTATTGATCATTTTCCTTTAGGTTTTTAGAGTTTGTGTTGTTCATCCAGTTTGTTCAGGTGAGACAGTTGAGACCATCTGTTTTATTTATGTTGTGGAATGAACGAAAATCTGTACCTTAAATGTGTTTGTTCCAATTTTATGATAATTCAGATCATCGGTACTCAAAATACTTTTATAATGAACTTGTTGCATATTTTGAAACTCTAATTTCCCATCCTTTTTCAAAATAGTGGACTTCATGTTTTATTAATAAATGCGTCTCAGTCAGGTACCAGGACCACTCAGGCCGAAGTGGTTTAACGATGAGTGTTTAATGTTGGTGTTTCATTGGCAATTGATGTGAACTGTTCAGTATAATCACTGTTTACATAATGCATGTGCATCTACTGGGGTCCAAATGATCATTTTAAGTGCACATGTGATCAACAAAATGGCGTGGTGTCACAGCTGATTTTGTCACAATGATTAAAAAAAAAAAAAAAATTAAATTACCAAAAAAAGTGAAAAAGTGAGCAGAAATTTTTGTAATTTAGATAAAAAATAATTGTAAATGTAATGTAATGTAATGTAAACTACATTACTGTCCTTTTTGGGTAGTTCAGTCCAACCAAGACAAACATTATTCTGTCCAAATCTAAAAAATCCAAAAACTGAAATCCATCCACTTCAACTATGCACTGCACCTCCCATAGTGGTGGAGAACATGCATGTTGAATTTGAAAAGAACTGAGTCTTTGACAAATCAGTTGGACAACAATCTCAAATGGACAGAAGGACGGAATTCCTGGTATATAAAAGAAAAATGTATTGAAAGTGCATCGAGGATAGTAATAAAAATCTGCCAATAATACTTTTAAAGACCAAAAACGACACAAATAAAAATACAAAAGACCATTTTAATATCACAAATTTCTGGTGACCCCAGACATGCAAAACTGAGACATTTTTTTGCTAAAATTAATTTGTTTTTGATCATGTAATAGTTTGCTATACTATGTTGCAAATAAAGGTTAATTTTAGGGGACATTTAGTCTATATAATGTATATTATTATTGACAGAGGCAGAAAAGGCAGGTTGAGATTACTGCACAAAATGAGAATTCTTCTTCTTCTGCTTCTTCTTCTTCTTCTTATTATTATTATGACTATTATTTTATTTATTACTTTCCCCCGTCAGGATATGTACAGTCAGTCCAGCTTATATTTACAAGGCTGACAATGAATACTTAAAAAACTCAAACTATGAATTATGAAAGAGCTGCAGCATCTGAAACTGACCACAATGACCATCTGACAGATAAACAGAACCACAGTGCTTCAGTTTCAGCTTTGGAGTTTGTCATGTCTTTTATGTATTGTGATTGTCTCTCGCAGCTCAGCATATATTTTTTTATTAGGAAGGGTTTTTTTAATCAATTACTAAAAATTTCAGGCGACCCCATTTGAATTCCAGGCGACCCCACATGGGATCCTGAACCCAAGGTTGAAAAACACTGGTCTACACACAAAATCACATCCTAAATAAAGAACGCTTCAGTAGCTCCTGTAGCTTCAGGGTTTTTCTATAAAACCTGACTATAGTTTATTCCTCCTTGATTTTCTGTAACCTGCAACAGCACACACGCTCCATGGTTACAACACTGACTGTCGTGTATTTTAAGTCCTAAACCACAGACACTTTCCTGCGAGTGCAAGTACTTACCTGAGCAGTAAACAAGTATAAACCCACAGCTGAAAGTAGTCCAAACCAAACACACAATGTTCACATTGTTTGCATAAAACTATCGACTCCAGCAGCTTTAGAAACAGAGGGAGCTGCATAAAATCAACACACACTTCATTTAACGACAGCAAACCGGCACATATAACAGCCTGCACTCGTATAAATGAGGAATCTTACATTAGTGCAGCTGTCTTCTCATTTTTAAAGACAAAACAAAGTGGATGTAGCCATGGTGAAGTTACACACTTTGTGGACTTCATTTTGGTATTTTGAGCATCACTAGTTTGGTTTTGTTTGAGTCAGAAGAGTGTGGAATAAAACCAAGGGTGAAGGTGGATGTACTGTATGTTTACGTGTAATACCACTGGCAGCCACTAGGTTCCAGAATTAATTGGCTCCCATTAGGGATGTAACGATTACCGGTATAAAGATAAACCACGGTAAAATTGCAGACAGTTAGAATTACCGTTTAAATTCTAATTATCATGATAACCGTGTTTGATTACCACACGTTTAGGGGAAAAACGCCTCTGTAAAGATCTGCTTTTATGTCAAATATTTGAGTGTAGTTTTAGTCTATTACAATTTTAATTTCCTATATCTAATATTTGGAACCAATATTCACTTTTAAAGTCTTTGAAAAGGTTCGTTAAACATCTTTGTGTTATTTATGCAATAAAGTATATACATTTTTCAAATCAGATTTTATATTTTTTGTGTCTTTTCTGTCCTTTTGTGTTTTTATAGTAGGTTAAAGTGAAAAAAATAATAGACAGATGATTTAGATGAAATTGTGCTGAAAAAACAGATCCCAAACATGGGTATAGTAAACATTTGTTTATATAGTATATAAAGGCAAAATCAAAAGGACTGAAAAATGGACAAAATAGACTCAGACCACTAAGGGTTAATATTTGAATGTTTCTGCAACAGAAAGGACATTGTGTCAATTAGTTTATTTATTTATTTATTTATTTATTTAAATACAATTGGGTTAAATTATTTCAGTATGTGTTAGTACTTTTTGAACATTTTGAGCACAGTTTCAACCATATCGCAATAATAATGGTAACCATGATAATTTTGGTCACAATAACTATGATATGAAATTTTCATATGGTTCCATCCTTAGCTCCCATAGACTTACACTGAACTTCCCTTTAAAACAGAAGAGTCACACTCATTTTAATTCAGGGGCCACATACAGCCCAAAACGATCTCAAGAGAGCTAGACCAGTAAAATAATAACATAATAACCTATAAAGAATGACAACTAAAATTACAAGTAAAATTACATTATGAAAATGTTTACAAGTACCATTTAAAACAATGTGAATAGCATGAACACTAATATTATACCTCAGCTTATCTATCTTATCGGTCTGCGGATCGGTGTGCACCCGTTCATCCTCCCCCCTCCCCCCTCCCCTGGTCCCCCGCTCTTACTGGAAAACATCCCACTTTGTAATTTTTTTGTTTGGTAATATTTAAGTTATTTATATTGTTTACATTTATTATGGTACAGGTGACATTTTATGTTTTGGCCCTCGAGTTGTATTCAAAATAAAAGAGACACAACAAAATAACAAGTACTTTTTTTTTTAATTAGTAGTTTAAATTAGTCGACTAATCGAAAAATGAGTCGAAAGATTAATCGTTAGTGGCAGCACTAGTTTACACATATATATTACAACTTATTTATAATGGATCTACAAAGGTACAAAACATTTACTAACAGGCAGAATATTGTTAAAACAGCTTTTTTTTTTTCTTAAGATATTCCAGGTTCTTATTCCAGATGCTAAAATTAGGAAAATAGTATTGTTTGAGTCTTGTATTAAGTTAATGATAAAGGTGTAAAAGCACTGAGGGGTAGGATTAAATAAGTTTACACTCCTTCCTACTCTTTTTTGACCATGCAATATTCAGACTTGTATGTGCTTGAAGATAGATTCTGTCCATTTACATGTTATTTGGTTTTGTCTTAAGTTGCTTTGTTTTGTTTTATTTTGTTTCTTTGCATGTTCGAAATAAATCAAATCAAATCAGGTCGCACATGGTTGGTCATGTTATTCCTTTTTTTGTGAAAGGATAATTTGTAAGTGTAAACATTTTCATGTAATTTTACGTTTTTCACTCGAAAACAAAGAGAAAAATTTGGAGTTGTCATTATTTATAGGTTGTGTTATTATTTTACTGGTCCGATCCGCTTAAGATCGAATCGACACCCTTGATTGTTATTGTCTTCACTGTAATTTTTGCATTTCATACATTCATCCCACAGACCTTTGGTGGGCCACTTTTGGCCCACGGGCCGTAGGTTTAATACCCCTGCTATAAAAGTACTACACACATATTTAGATGGGAGTTAGTTTAGTCTTATTTATTTGCTCCTATTTTGACCTTCAGATAGTTGTACTATTTGTCCATCTCTAAATGACTGCTGCATTAAGAAGACTTTAGACCAGTGGTTCTCAATCTTTTTCTGTCGGGCCCCCCTTTGGAGCACGAAAAATCTCTAAGCCCCCCCCCCAGCCCCAACAACACTGTGCCTGTGGTGCAATTATTACTTTTATTGAAAGAAACATCAATATTGTAAGAATACTTTGTGCTTTTCCTTGAATAATTTGTTGTGCAAATTAAAAATAACATAGATTTTTGACTGAACAATACAAATGAACTCAACATGACTGCTCCCTGAGACATTATTTTTCAAAATAAAAATAGGAAATGTGTAATTATCTTACAACTATGACAATAAGGTACTTTTTTTTTTTAGAACAACAAACACATTTTGGTAACAAAGATGAACATTTTAACAATATCAATGGCTGCAATGAGCCCGTTTACACTGCACATCTGAGAACATCAAAGTGCAAACTGTACAAACTGTGCAAAAGCAGAAACATTGCACATTTTTCTTTTCCAGTCCAGTCCTTGTCCACTCTCCAAACCTAAACTCTTTGTCTAGTCCAGTCACAGATCACCATGGCAGTACATTTATTTGTTGTACGTCCCTAAAATGAGTCCAGGGTGCTCCAACGCTAAAACATTAGTTCCACCTGCTACATGTTCGAACCTGAAGAAAAAATAAACACCTAGGAATGATCCCATGCCCCCCCTGGCAAGCCTTCGCGCCCCCCCGGGGGAGTCCGCTCCACCTTTTGAGAAACACTGCTTTAGGGTGATGATATTAATTGTGCCTGGCTGTGATTGATCTGCATGTTTGAAGATTCTGTTTACTGAATAAAGTATACTTCTGTTCCTGACACACACCTCGATTGCATTTGTGGTTAATAACTTGAACTATGAAGACTGTAAAATGACTTTAGTATGCAAATCAATCAATTAATCGATCAATCATATTTTACTTATATAGCGCCAAATGACAGCAAAAGTTATCTCATGACACTTCACATATAGAACCAGCTGAAACCAGACCAGATAAGCAAATGCTTACTGGTAAGCTAGCTTTTACCTTTAGCCTGACCCTTTTATCCAAATATGGTCATTTCTGGCCCTAAAATGACTTCTGTAGATGAAAGTTGTCGACCTAACATTAACACTAACTTATAGAAAACACTGTCCACACAGTTAATGAGGAGAAGCGCCAAGTAATTTCAATTATTTGCTCAACTGAGAATATGACATAAACTCACTGATTAGCCTTTTCTGGCCTAATTAGGAAGCTAGCTAACAATGTAAAAACTATATTAATACAAACATTAGCTAATGCAACTAAGTTACGATCACAGTCTGGGTTTTAAATAAAGGTAAACTGCATTAAATATTTGAGTGACATAACTGGATGTTGTGTGTAATTTAACCATAATTGCAGTTGATCTGTGTCAAAATATTTTGACTCAGCTGGTGAGTAATCCGTCTGTCAGAGATAACACGGTACATGTAAAAGCATTCTATTAGCCTTACAATCTTATTAACAGAGCAGTAATGAAACCCCCCCCCCCGCCCCAAAAAAAACGGACTAGTACTTTATTAGAGGATCCAAATAAAGTAAGACCTGATTGCCACATGGAAGAAATGCCTTAATAATATTACAACAGAGAGGCTGACATTTTTTGAATGAAAGTCAATTACTTAGATTCTTCTGCATTGGCTTCACTTTCACGCCATGGCTATTTCTCCTTTGGGCTGCAAGTGAGTCAGTATAATTGAAACATTATTCATTTTAATGAGTGCATGATAGGAGATTACGGTTCCCAAAGTAAAATGAGTCATAAAAGTCCATAAAACACACTTTGATGTGTCTCACTCTAGCATTTGTCAAGTGCATTTACAGAACAACACTGACAAATGCTAGTTACTGTCTTGTTATACTCGCCTGTTTCTCTGTGGACTCTTGACCTGCATCCTGGAAACTGTTGCTGGTACCACACAAGGATGACATCTGCTGTGGGGGCAATAACATGACATGATGAAACTGCACCGTCCATATTAGTCTTATTGATTATTCCAACTTAAATAACAAGCAGCAGGAAAAGGCACAGGATGGAATGGCTGAGGACTGATTGGAGACATAAATACACCCTCTGGTTTGGCCTGAACAGAAATACTGAACCTGCTGTTTAACCCTCCGGTATACAGGTGTGCCTTTTAGGCACACTTTGCACTTCATGTTAAAAAACTTCATACTATTTTTCACAATTTAAATAAGGTTAGAATTCAGAAATTGTTCATTTTTGCATGATCTTTAAAATTCTGTCCACCAACTCAAATGTGCACATTGTAAACAAAAGAAAATGACCAGACAAGCATCTGTCTGCCAAGTGTGCATAAAAAACACTATTGCTTCCATTTGATCTGTATGATTAGGACTGAGCTGGATTTACAAAAATAAAATCAAATTAGAGCAGAAAAATAAATCAATATATAATATTTCATAGTTTGATTTATAGGTGTGCATTTTACGCACACTTGGTGACAGATGCTAGGATTTTTGAACATTTGACCTAGCGCCAAAAATAATAATACAAATTAACCAGTGTTGGAGTTAATCACTGACATATGCCAGGATGAAAAAATCAAATAATATGTGATCCACTTTTTATGTAGTATATTGAAAACAATTTTTTTGTGTTTTTTGCATCCAAAAAATGGTTTGTTTCCATAACAAACATTTAAAGGGTTAAAAATGTAACAATTATTGAGTATTTGGTATTTTTATTTACGGCTCAAGTTGATGAAATAGAAAAAAGTGTAAAGAATTAAAAACAAACTGTATGAACATTTTTTTGACATTATTCCACAAATGTGCCAAAAAGGCACACTTGGTGCTTGGTAAGGGCCTTGGTGGACGGGACACCAGAGGGTTAAACATACTGGAAAACGCAAGGTCACACTTATTTTTTCATTTCTGGAATATTAGTACATGTAAACCATAGACTTTACCTAAAAAGTGCATGAAACCAGGTAGAATCATGATCCATGATCTAATATCATATTTTCACTACATGGTACCGGCTTGACTCGACTAAACTCGGCCTTTTTGCGTTTCCATTACGAAAAAGGACCTGGAATCATGTACCTGATACTAGCTTTTTGGTATCACCTCCAGCGAGGTTCCAGGACTGGGGACCAGATACTAAAAGGTGAGGTGTAAACACTGCAGACCACTGATTGGTCAGAGAGTCGTCTCTGTGACCCGACATTTTACAAAAAACAGATGCGGAAGTTTACAGTAAATACAGCGGTAGGTTAATCCACATGATGACAGCCCACAAAACTACACCATGGTCGGTCCAGGAGGTTCAGTCTTTGGTGGCCGACGTAAAAATTCAGCATGAGCTTGATGAGACAACATGCAACGAGTGAGTTTATCAGCAACTCTGAGCAGACGACACAGAAGTAACACGCCGCATCGCTATGACGACCAGGTACTGTAAAGTCAGTAGTATCCTGTAATGGAAACGGTCTCCAGGAAGAGGATCTGGTACCCGAGCTAAGCCGAGCCGGTTCTACGTAGTGGAAACGCAGCATAAGTCACAATCTTCTCATCTCTTCTAAAATGTATAACAGATAAAAACCAAAATACTGTCCATGTTTTTCTGTATTTTTTCTGTAATCTCGGGAGATTTAGGTTGTGCATCTTTTTTTTTTGTTTGTTTTTTTTGTCATATCTAACTAGAAACTCATTCCAACTCAACATTACAACATTACTATATTATTGAAAAAGCATTTTCACTTATGTGTAACCCCAAAGCATCTGTGTAAATCACATCAGACCTGCAGCTAATGCACTTAAGGGAATTATTCATTATTTCTTCAGCAGCAGCAAAACAAGTCCTTAACATGGACTAACATCTGACATTCTGCGGTTAGTGTCTTACATCATTTCTTCTTGTGCATTTCTTATTTAGTGGTGATAGCAGTTATAGGTATTTGTACTAGCTATTGGTAGTTATACTAGTAACAGCACCCCCACCCACACCCCCCCACTCTCTCTCTCTTTAACCCCAACTGGTCACATCAGTGGTCCATCCTCCAGAGTCGGGGTCAACTCCAGGTTTCTGCCGATGAAAAGGAAGCTTATCCTCACCATTGTCACCAAATGTTTGCTCCTGTTGGATTCTGTTGGGTTTCTGTGAATTGGCTTAAGAGTCTGGTTTAGACCAACTCTAAATGTAGTGTCGTGACATACCTTTTGTTGTGATGTGGCGCTATATAAATAAAATCAGACTGACTGACTAAACCCGAACACTTAATCACAAGCAGACACTGAAGCATCACCATAGACAACCTGAAAAAAAGTCACTAGCCTAGAAACCTGCGCTAGCAAAGTTAATGTTACAAACCCATTGATTAATGAAACTTACTCTGTAAAATACTGCAATTTTACAGAATAGAAAACAAATGCTAGCCAAGTACAGAAGTTGTGACAGTGGTTAATTTTTAATGACACAGTCTGTATGTTACCCTGCAAATGAAGATCATAAGACAAACTAAGCTCTTTGACATCTCCCAGCCCTATTTCTGGTTATGAACTCCAGTTGAGAAGCCTCAGGTTTGCCGTTTTGCCCATCATCATATTGTTTTATTGAAAAGAAACATAACCATATTTGGACAAGAAGCTGGCGCTGGGGAAAGTGATGAGGAAATGTCTCACCAAGAAACCACTGTGAAAATACAGACCACACCGACTAAGTCAGTCATGTTGACGTCTACTGACTTCAGCTACATAAACTAAGTTTAAAGTACATAATAAACACTAAAATATGGAGCCGTGTTCAATAAAAAATAATGTCATCCTTGCATAATTAATAAACACCCTTATTAGCACTAGCTAAGTAGAACACTAAACCAGCCTCCAGAGAGACTTGGTGCAAAGTCAACCTAAAAATGTGTCATTTTGAAAGACCTTGTAGATTATATGTATTAACTATGCATATGATTTAGGTTTTCCTTTATTTACAATCAATGGGCTTGTGGTACAGACCAGTGATTCTCAACTAGTGGTTCATGACCCAAAAGTGGGTCACAAACCCATTTTCAGTGAGTCGTGGGCCTTTGTTTGGACAAAAAATAATGTTAAGAGACAAATCCTGTGCACTCCGCAACAGTAGGTGGCAGTAATCCACTGTAATACTAATTAACACCAGACATTTCACAGCATAAAAAAAGACCCAAAAGTTTCTTTTCAAATCATGGTAAAACTCAGGTAGGACGACTACATCAGATACGGTTTTACAAACATTGGACAAAAACCTCGGTGTGTTTAATTCTTGAATAAGTGACTGAATGCACTTTTTAGTTTTTGTTAAAATGTACCTAACTGAGTGTTAAAGGGAATATTTCCCTCTTTAGCATCACCACCTGCTGGTCACTTAGGCTTATCATTTAACTTGTCTTCTTTGTTTTCATACTGTGTTATTCTGTATTATCTCAGGTTCAAAACAAACCCTTCATCAAACTTTTCATTAAATAAATTTAAGAAGTTTAACTTTTATCAGTTTGGGCCATGGCTTGTCACTGGGGGGTGATAGTGGGTCCCAAAGCCAGACCAGCAGAGGTCCACTGCTCTAGGCCAATCTCTTAATATCAACAAAGAGCTATTATTGTGCAGAAGTTTGCATTGTGCTTCCAGTGTGTTCTACGGTGTGTCTGCCCTGAAAGGAATCGACTTTTTACTTCATCACCCTGACTTACTAAAAAATGCTTGGCTCATACAAGAGAAGACTGTTTCCTTCTGGTAGCTTCTTTGGAAATCCAGTGAACAGACAAGTGACAAATCAAAGGGGAAAACCCCACAGAAAGTGCCTTAGTGTTGAGCCAGAACAAGCCTCCAGAACAGCTTCAGTGTTCCTCGGTATCGATTCTACAAGTCTGAACTTAACTGAAGGGATGAACACCGCTACTCCAAAAGGCTTCCCCCTCTTGATTTTTGATGCTGGTCATGGAATGCATTTTCTAACTCATCCAGGGTTACCCTATATATATTTGCTGCTGCTGAATTCTCAGTGCCACTGCAAAAAAACAAAAAAAAACACTGACTTTGAAGTAACGTGATGTGCTAATTTTTATTACAAGTTGTTAGCTGCTAGTTAACCAACTTGGCTATTGCTTTAGGCGTCATAATGCAACCTCCTCCCTCCCTACCCTTTCTGCCGATGCTACTGAAGCGAACGATCTGGAATCCACTTAGAATGAAAAAGAAACATTGTAGAACCAGACACACACTGTAGTGGTGTTTTCAGAGTGACAGAGAACCGTGCCGGTGCTGGTTCACACACCTAATCTCGAACTGACCGACGTGTTCACACTATAAGTCAGAGCGTTCAGGAACCGAAAATGTGGTTCCCAATGGGCGCCAAGTACAACTTGTTTTTTCTAAATGAACTGTGACGACATGAGTGGATGTCACCAGGTGGATCCAGGTTAGAAGCAAAAAAATAAACAAACCCAGAAAACACAAATGTGGAAAATGGCCGAGAAACCGAGTTGTAATGTTCTGTGTTGCATTAAATAAAAACCATCTTTTGAGAGTTCTGTGTCATCTTTACTGCCGCTCGTACATTGCAGACACGCGGTTTTTCTCCTACAACCTATCCCATCATGCATCAGTCCTACTACATCTATGGTAAGTGTTGACGGACAAAACAGTAGCAATACAACATCTCCCTTTTTTCTTTTTTTTCATATGTTCAAATGAAAGATGTGGTCTATGCCATTAAACTGGCTTAAATAAATCTTTACCACTGACACACCGTTATTTTTTCCTCTGTCTTTTTGTTATAATTTGTGCTGGAAATCTATAAAATTGGTACTTAAATGAGACATCTAGGTCAAGATAACTTGAATCTGGTGATTGGTAAGTTGCAATTTGTCAACTGCTGTCCACAAAACTCTCCAGAAGTCACAATTTAAAGGATTACTTTTAGGGATGCACCAATCCCGATACGAGTATCGGGTATCGGCTCTGATACTCAGTGTGTACTCATATTCGTATTTGTAAAAGTAATCCGATACAAATGCACCGATATCACTTATGTCCGTGTGCCATTCCCAGTTCAGTGCAGCAGGTACGAGGAGGAGGAATAATGTGTGTGAGTGTGAAGAGTGTGGAGACTGAACCAAATAAATGAGGGTGATCACAGTAAGGCTGACTGACAGTAGCGTTCAGACACAGACAGATACAGACGCAGCCTTCTGTCCGTCCTCTGCGTACATTCCATCTGTTTTCCAGCTGATGGAGGATGAGTACCCAGACACAGAATACCAGTGGGTATTCTGTGGTGCAGACCGCTGCCAGCGGAAGTGAAAACCAAACTTCTCACTCATTTGTCTTTTCTCTTCCTGCTGAAGCTAAACTTTTAAACCTTACCAGAGAAAACGCTGCAACATTAGTATCACATTAGTGTTCCTCTGTCGTCTACAGGTTTGTTATTACTGACTTTCTTCTTCTTCTTCTCATTAAACTTTCCTCTTCTTCGTGGTATTTGTCCAGTATGGTTAATTCAGAGCGGCGCCCCCTGGTGGATTAATTGACAAATGCTCATTCCAACACATTAAATGTCAGTAGCAGCACTTTGTTCCAGTCAGACTAATGACAACGACAATAAAGCACATTTACAAAAGGAACTAACAACTGGAATGGGATTATTAAGGACTAGTATTGGTACTCGGTATTGGCAGGTACTCAAATGTAAGTACTCGGTCTGGAAAAAAGTGGTATCGGTGCATCCCTAGTTACTTTGCAAAATTTTCCTCTGGACCCCCCTAGTGTTGCTAGGTTACCGACACAGCACCACTGCTACAAAAATTTCAAGGGGAAACGCTGCACATCGGTGTAAAATCTTCTATAGGTGTTCAGTTGGGTTGAGATCTAGAGACTGTTAAGACCACAGAAACTGATTCCCATAATTTACATTCTGATCAAACCATCACCCGTCAGCACATGTCAGTGTGAATTCTTTAATATGCACAGCTGAGTCACTGAACACTATGCAAAAATTGATTGCAGTGAAACTACATTAGATAAGATTGTGTGACAGCAGGGACATATTTACTGTTGCTTGAGTTTGGCAAGCAGCTCAGATTAGAGTATCACTGAGTTCACCGATAGTCGCTTCAGGCAAATACTTTGTTCTCTACGACGATAAAATTATACAACCTTGTTGCTTAACATAACTACTTGTATTATTAAAAATAAATAGATCTATAAAACTAGAAGCACTTGGAGAGAGCAGACCTCTGCCAAGGCAGATCAGTGCCCCCCCCCCAGATCACCCCTAAAATTGAATCATTTGTTCCTTGTGCCAGTATCAACATTTCCTGAAATTTTCATCCAAATCCATCCATAACTTTTTGAGTTTTCTTGCACACAGACAAACTTTTTGATATCAGTGCAGTATTGCAAAATAAAATATTGCGATATATTGCAGAAGCGATATTTTCTTACAGCCCTAACACCTAGTGCCTACAGTCCAAGTCTGTGGGGGCAGTGTTCTGATCTGAGGTTGGTTCAGTTGATCAGGTCTAGGTTCAGAAATGTTACGTGTCCATAAAATGACTCAGCTGAACCTGAAAATACTGAATGACTAGAATGAACGTCAGTGGGTTCTTTCTTCCCAGACACAGACACGTTCCAAGATGACAATACCAGGATTCATCAGGCTTCGATTGTGAAAGAGCAGTTCAGGGAGCATTCGACATCATTTTCACACGAGTCAGCCATCACAGTCCAGACCTGAACCCGACTGAGAGTCTTTGGGATGTGATGAAGACTTTACACAGCGGACTCTTCATCATCAATGCAAGATCTTAGAGTAAAAATGAATGCAACCGTAGACAGAGGCAGATGATATGGCATTACTAATGACTAGGGCTGTGTATCGGCAAGAATCTGGCAATACGATACAAATCACAATACTAGGATCACGATACGATATATCACAATATATCATGGTACTGTTAAAAAGGCAATTTTTTTGTTTCTTTCTTTTTTTAAAAGATTTTTTCCTGGAAGAATTGAACTACACCAGAAATCTGCACAAATACTAAACACATTTTTATTTGACCACAACAGGATCTAATGCTGTATCACAAAATGTTCCTCTGTTAAAACTTAAATTCTGTTTTACAGACATTACAGTTTAAAATCCTGCTCAAATGTTCATATTCTATTAATTTATAACCAACATCAGAACATTATTTTTGTGCAATCCCAAGAAAGGAACTGACATTATTTAATAAAAGAGTGATAAATAATAATAAACTAAATATAAACAGAAAAGAAAAACAAAAATGAACGTGAATGAAAAATATCGATACAGTGCTTTTTAAAATCGATACAGTATTGTGAAATGAAATATCGTGACATATTGCAGAACCAATATTTTCTTACATCCCTACTAATGACTATCACTGATATAAGCTTACTGAAATGATGCCACAGCGAATCCACATAATCATATAATCAAAGCTAATGGGCTCCAGTCAAATACTAGAGTGGATCTGTGCTTGGCCAGGCTGTGTACAGGGTGAGTCAGAAAAAACGCTCTTTCCATTTAAAGAAACTGTACTGCTAAAACGGAAACACTGATTTTTCTTTTGACCATACAGTCATATTGATGTGGTTATTGAGCATGTCTGGTGATGTAGTCATAGATTTATTGCATTGCATAAGAGAGAGAAGGTCCATTGTTTATTGGGCACTGAAATACCTGCCAACACAATGTATGCCACAGTGAACAAACTTGAAATTGACAACAATTACAGGAGTCGGGGCTTTGCTTTCACACTCAGGACATAGGCCTACATGACAGTGCCCAGGGAGTTTTCATCATGGCAAGACCACAGTTTACGGATGTGCAGAGAGCTTTCATGGTGACAAAATTCTGCGAAACTGGTAGTGTCCAAGAAACCATCCGGCAGTTGACTTGACCCCCCTTGATTTTTTCTTGTGGGGGTATCTTAAAAACCGTGTGTATCAGACTGTTCCACAAACTCTTCAGGAACTCCGAAATCGCATCACGGCTGAAATCCAAGCCCTACGACGAACACGAATGGCGAGAAGAGCTGTGTTAGAGATGCGACAACGAGCACAGATTTGCATCAATCTGAATGGTAGCCAGGTTGAAGGTCGCGCCAGACGACTTCGTTGAGGCAAAACATTTTGATGGCGAGTAAACATGCTGTAATGGTTGACAATTTCAATTTCATTCACGGTGGCATAAACTGTGTTGGCAGATATTTCGGTGAAAAAAGGTGAACGACACGCACATCCAAAATTAGAGGTGTGCCGGATCCCAAAAAAGTAGAACGTGAGAAAAAATAAAGGAAGGTCCGCACAACCAGTGAGCTCCCAAACCATTTAATCGTGACGTTTCGGGCCAAGGCCCTTCATCAGACTGAGGACAGAAACTTACACAGGTGTTCTATATGTGGCGTCTAATCATAACACGTGACCTGCGTTACACGTCATAACAGAAAAAAATTATTAAAACTTTTCAAACATATGACCAATTGTAGATGATCAAGAGTCTTGCTGTAATGGTTGACAATTTCAATTTCATTCACTGTGGCATAAACTGTGTTGGCAGATATTTCAGTGCACAATAAACAATGGACATTCCCTCTGTTATGCTATGCCATAAATCAATGATTCAATCGCCAGACATGCTCAATAACCACATCAATATGACTGTATGATCAAAAGAAAAATAAGCATTTCCATTTCAGTGGTACAATTTGTTTAAATGAAAAGAGCGTTTTTTCTGACTCACCCTGTAGACTGTTTCATGTATTGTTGTTATCGTATCTGTGTCCATCAGTTGGAAAACCTTGACCAGCTAGATAACATAATCTAAAATAAATACAAACAAACTTGCCAGACATCAAACATCAGAGTGAGTTTTTAGTCTCTCCATATTGATTTTACATTAATTTGTAAATTAAGAGAGTGTCCAAATCTTGAAAGGATTCTTGAAACTGCTCATAAATCAGGGCAAACTGATGGTTATTAAACCATGTACAACTAAAATAAACCTGATGGAGAATCTCAGCTCTTCTCTCTCCCATTTGTTGTCCCAAAGGAAGTACAAGTTGATTTCTAATTTCTAAAGAGAGATGACTTTATAAGACCCTGTTTCATTTTTCCTCACCATTTCCTTTGATACAGTACATGTACAGTTTCACTACTTATTTTATTTATATACAAAAGGGAGATGTTTTATGTATATTTGCATAATTTTTTTTCAGTGTGGCTTCAAGTTTCAATCACAGTCAAGCTTTTATTCATCCCCAACACTCTTCTGTTTTCCTTTAAATGTTACTGTTAGTGATAACACAGGGTTTTCTCTATCATTTTGAAGCAAAAAAAAAAAAAACTCAATGTGGAGTTTTTGACTAAAAGTCAATTTATTTTATTCATAGATCAGCAACTGGTCCTACATGTCAGTGTTCAGGAATTCAGATTTCATTTCTTCTACTGAAAAAATGTTTTCTTGTCTCACTCGAGCACCATAGTTGTACAAATACCTAGGCAAAACATTGGAATCTTGGCACTAAGTGAAAACTGAATGAATACCGCATAGCAATTCTGCAGTCATGGCTAAAAGTTTTAGAAATGACACAAACTGACTTTTGCATAAATACAATTTATTTGCCTATAAGAGTATTAGAAACATACAAAATGCTTTTAATTTTTCTTCAATTACCTCAGAATCACATGGCAATGGCTGTACTACTATGAATATAAATACTGGCTTAATAATATTATACTGTGAGGCCAGTGAGACTACAATGAGACGCATTATATCAGTGGTTCCCAACCTTTTTTGGCTCCTAACGCCATTTTAACTTCACAAATTTCTCGCGACCCCTGACATTCAAAACAGAGACATTTTTTTGCTGAAATTAATTTGTTTTTAATCATGGAATAGTTTGCTATACTATGTTGCAAATAAACGTTAATTTTAGATTACATTTAGGCTATAAAATGTATATTATTATGGACGGAGGCAGAAAACCCAGGTTGAAATTACTGCACAAAGTAAGAACTTTATTTTCCTTGGACAGGATATGTACAATAACAACAACTCAAACTATGAATTATGAAAGAGCTGCAGTGTCTTAAACCAGCCACAATGAACATTTGAAACAGAACCACAGTGCTTCAGTTTCAGCTTCAGAGTTTGTCCCATCTTTTATGTATTGTGATAGTCTTTCTCAAATCACCATTCATTTTGTTTTATTAGTAAGTTTTTTTGTTTTTTTGTTTGTTTGTTTGTTTTTTTTATCAATTTCAGGTGACCCCATTTGAATTCCAGGTGACCCCAAGGCTGAAAAACCCTGCATTATATCATGAGAGAGAGAAAAAACATAACCGTAGATGATAACAAAGTGGTAACTCAAAGACAAATATATGTAAAACTAGCAGACGATAATAACATGATGAAATAATTTGATATAGGCTTATTTTGTTCATTGTTCTGGCTTGAAGTCTAAGGACAGGAGTGAGTATTTAAATCGTTATTATAGTGGCGACCTAGCTACAAAAAATGCCACTTGAGGGATTTTGAAGACATTTCCAACTCGTGATGGTGTGTAAAAACAAAGTCCGCCACAGATGTGCGTATAACACTTTATTTACTTGCAAATCTTAAAAAACACCAACAAAAGGCCGGGTGCCGAATGACTTAAAATGAGCTCGTATACAAAAATACTACTACAACACCCATTCAGACGGCCTCACACACACACACACACACACACACACACACACACGGTTGAAAAACTGGGTGGCTTAAATCCCACTGGCTGATCACCGGCGTCTCCCTTCCATAACCTCTGCCTGGATGATTGCTACCTATGCCCACAGGTGTGCAGGTGACCATAGCAACCAAGTGCCTCACCACAAATACACACCCACATTCACACATACGTACAACCATACACGTGCAGCACAAATCTAAATTGGCTACAACAGTTATTACACTGTAAAAAAGGGTTTTGGGGGTTGGTAAATGCGAACTATGGAAATCAGTTACATTTTAATCAGCTGTAATATTTAGCCAGTGAAATCTATTAGGACTGCTTCAATTCTACCTATTTGTTAACAGTAACAATTGCTACTTAAAATAATAGAATAAAATCTACCCCATAATACCTATACCTACCCTATAACATGTGATGTGCTGGAGGAGCAGCTGGGGGGAGTTTCCCAGCATGCATTGGGACAAACTAGTTGGGACAGTTTTTATGTGTTTAACAGTGTTTTAAGGTGATAAGAAGTTTTCTTTTTTTTTTTTTTTTTTTTTAAATATATAGCCCAATTATTTTGTGTTTTACTGTTTTAATTAGTTATTTTTTTTGTTGAATGAATGTTTCTGTTGAGTTGCATGTTCTTGCACCATGAGCTAAGTGTCTCCTTTGTTTCATTATTCTCTGTAATGGTGTTCCATACAAGGCTGGGTAAGAATAAAATACCAGACTGAAGTCCTCATCTGTCATTCTTTGCATGTTTCTTAGGGTTGGGGTTGAATGATGAATACGTCCTGTGACTGGCAGCTTTTCAACTAAAACTAACCTTCCTCTAATAAGTAATGGTTAAATAGTTATACTGATTAGTTGTTAACAATAACAATTAAATTAAGAGTGGGCGATACCGGGAATTTTGGTATTAATCTGATACCAATACACACACACCTTAGTATTGATACTATCAATATTTAGATTGATCCTCCCTGCCCTAAATTAAGTAGATGAATATATTCCTATTAACAATTGAGAGTTAATATTACTCACTTTTTATGAGTAATTTGTTGTGTAATCTATTGGGATATGAAAGGTAGATTTTACCTCATTTCTTTTAGTGTGTTATAGCTGTTAAATTTAATCACATTTCACTCAAAATATGGGGTAAAATCTACTCAACCCAAATGAATGCAAATTGTTACCTCACTTTTATTGAGTAGATTCTAAAGGTTTGTTTTTACAGTGTATGTTATTTGATGATAAGAATGGGATTGGGATTAAATAAATCCTTCTTCTTCCCACACCTTTTTGAGTGTAAATGAATGATTTTGGAATTTTGAATTTACATGTATTGTGTAAATGCTTGGAATAAACAAAAGAATGAATAAATAAAGTGATGAAACCTCATACTGGAGCAGCAGTAATAATTGGATTACAGGAAACAATGAATAAGAAAAAAATAACACATTTATTTTATTACTGTGTACATTCAAGTGAGTTCTGGTCTCGATGAGAAAGTTCTATTCTGTGCAAAATTAAAATAAGTGTGAAGATAGAATGTAAAAACACTATCACTTATTTTGATCACAATAACGACAAAATGGAATTTTTTCTTAATTTATTAATTTTGTTTGGGAAATTTCACATCCACAAAAGTAGAGTGTCCAAAGTAACCCCCTGTTTTATTTGTTTTAATTGTGAATTTAAGGAATACATCAAAGCACTGAGATATTTAGATTCAATGAAGAGCATAAAAACTGTCAAACTACACGATATGTGGTTTAAAGAGAAAGAGACTTAATGTTGTTTTTACTTTATTGGGACTTCTTTATTTTTCTTATGTTGATTTATGTCTTCTCGTTATTTATTTGACTGTTGAGAGCATATGTATGTCTTTTTTTTTTTTTTTTTGTACACTTCAATTGGAGTTTGCACACTGTCTGTGCCTTTATGGACAATGAATATGTAACTGTGCAATTTTTGTGCCTTTTGTATACTGAAAATTTGAATTAAGCAATGTAAAAAAAATAAATAACTAAAAAAAATAATAATAATAAATGGATTACAGGCATACAGTTACTACAGCAACATAATATGTAGATGTGCGGAGTCAAACATACAGTTTTCATGTCCCGTGGGTTTTAAATTAATTACTGAAGTGCTGTGTATCTGTCATTTAATAACAGATTCTAACTTTCATGTAACATGTCCTTACTTTTCAGTCTGGAAGGTAACTCATAATCATCATTAAGAGTTCTACTTAGTACAGGATCAAACACTACTAACCAGATAATTCTTCGACCTCCACACCTTGTGCAGTAGGTTGTTTCTAGTTGAACAAATATTGGAGTATTTACTAAAATGACTGACTCTTCTGTCATACAGTGCACGCGCTAAACACATGCATTAACTGCTAGCGTCTGTCGCATTAGTGGTTAAAGTCACTTAGTTTCACTGATATTAGTGGTGCTTCGGTTACGCTTGTAGTCGAAATACGTCGCATTGGTTTTGCTTCTCTTGCTTAGACCAAAATCATGTACAGACTATAATTACTCACCTTTAAGTGTGTGAAGTCTAACGTAGCACACCAAGTCCGACTCAAAACATGGGCGATGACGTCATCAGCGTGCGACACTCCCACAAACGGCATGTCAGTCAAAGAGCAGAGAGGTAACAATTAATTTAATTATTAAATTATAAATTATTATAAATAATTTAATTGTCCACACAGCATTTCCTTTTGGGCTGATATTCACGGTTGGTTGTCCTTAAAAATTTAAAATATTCCATCTTTTACTTTATGTGATATTATTTATTTTATGGATTCATTAGAAGTTTATGTCAGAGATACTGTTAACCTTATTATTATTTTGGGTAAATATTACATTCATGCTTGTAAGTGGAAAAACACAAACCCCTCCTTTAACTTGTTTTTATGTGATTTTATTAAGTATAACAAATCTCTTCAGTATATTGTAAATATGTCAAAAAAAAAAAAAAAAAAAAAAAAACAGAAAACTTTATTTTAGTTTATCTAAGTCCTTGCTGTTTTAATTTTATCTTGCCTTAGTCTTTTGTGCTCTATTGTCCAGTCAGATTTACTTATTTATTTATTTATTTATTTATTTATTTATTTATTTATTTATTTTTCTGTTTCAATCCTTTCATTACATTTCAAGTGCCTTAATTTTTTTTTGTTTATTTTGTTTCAGATAGTTGTAATAGTTGTGTTTAACCATTCCACCGTGTCTCCAAATGTATTTCTATATTATTCTTCTGTAATATTTTTCCCATTCTTGTTAAGTAAATTTGCTTTGTGCCAATAAAAATGAATAAATAAATAAATAAATAAATAAATGAATAGGTAACAAACTGGTTATGAAAGCTCTCTGAATTTATTATAAAACAGTACAAACAGCCTATTAGTGAATGTGAGTTCTATACTCTCAATTCAATCAAAAAATACAAACGATTTTTTTCCCTCAAAGACTGTTAAACTTCTTAAACTCATTAACTGTTGTGTAAAAAGCACAGAAGTTATATATTACATAACAATTTCCTCACTGAAGTGCATCTATGACATAAATTGGCCATATTCCCCTTGTACTTTGTATTTATTAATTTTAAAAAATATATATATTTATTTATGTCCTTACTTATTTTTTTGTCATTTGGTTATTACATTTCATATTTGCCTGCCATATTTCCTTACACTTGTTATACATTGTTATACAAGTTATATTCTTTCTAAAACTAGTCAGTTTAAGTTTTATTGTTAAACAGAGATAATCAACATTAATATGCATATGCCATATTACATTCTATACCCCTTTTTATGAATATATACATTCAGTGCTTCTAGTCTGTGATTCATACTTAACTTCAACAAAGACTACAAACCTAAAAATATTATAAAGTTAAACTTCCCCCAGTCGTACATTTAAATAACATTACCATTTAAACAGCATTTAATCCAGGTGAAACTAGTTACTTGTTCTATTTGCTTACTTTACTTTATGTCCTTGAAGCCATCATACATCCTGTTCCTGTGTATTTTGACACCTTCCATAAAAGACTATAATTTCACTGAGACCATTGTTAGACTGTAGCAGTGCCAACCATAATAAACTTGAGCTGTCATCACCTTCTTTTGAACATTACTGTGTTTTTCACACCTTAAAGTTACAACCTATCAGAAATGTTATCCTAATAGCTGTTTGTCCATTAATAAACTGTAATACATGTCTGATCAAGTAATAAAAGTTGGGTTTATCTATAATGCTTCACTTGAAAAATTTTAATCGAAGTCAAAGACCTGACTTAGATGAAAATGCTCCACCCTGTTACATTTCTGAATTTATCACAATACATGGAACCCATATGGACTCCTGATCAAAATTTTAAGACCAGCTGAAAAACTGCATGAATGTACATTTCGCACAGTTGGATCTGTAGAAGGTTCTAAGTAGAGTTTCAAAATGCAAAAAGAAAAAATGGGAGAGAGAAAAAAAAAATCTGAGTTTTTTTTATTTAATAATAAATAATGTAATTTATTGAAAACAACAATTAAAATGAAATAGGCTGTTCATCAGCTGATCAAAAGTTTAAGACCACAGCCTTTAAAAACCAAAATCTGGGCAAAAATGTGGATTCAGTGTCATTTTCTATCAGGTATTCACATTGTCATGACCTGCTGTGGCAAAGGCAAAAAACCTTTCTGTGAATGTGGTCGGATTGTTGAGCTGCATAAGTAAGGCCTCTGGCAACGCGTCATCACTGCTGAGGTTGGATGAACTAAGACAGTGGCAATTTTTCAACTGGTCTTAGAATTTGATCAAGAGTGCATATACAGTATATATGTATATTCATTCATTTAACTTTAATTTAAAAGTTCTCACAACTTCCTTGGTCGAAGCTGTTTGTCCGGTCTATCCAGACTGTTATTCCCCAACATGCGGATCAAAAAAGGTAATATGATCTATTACAATGTCTAGCCCTAGTAGAGCTGAAACAATTAATCAACTCAAAGTGCTAAAAAATAAATAAATCATTCAACCAGAATTCTCCTGAATCAAAGCTTTGTTTCCTTCATTTCTCTGCTGTTAAACATTGGTTCCACTGTTGTGTTTCACACGGACGCTTATTGTGACGCACATAGAAGCTTCAATACAGGAAAACCGCAATAGAATATTTCCCTTCAATCAATTCGAGTCAATTAATTGAATCATGAATTTTTGTATTTGCTTCAAGCACTTAATCCAGTGTTTTTCAACCTTGGGGTCGGGACCCCACATGTGGTCGCCTGGAATTCCAATGGGGTCACCTGAAATTTCTAGTAATTGATTAAAAAAAAACAAAAACAAAACTTAATAATAAAAAATATATGGTGAGTCGAGAGAGACAGTCACATACATAAAAGACAAACTATGAGTGTGAAACTGCAGCACTGTGGTTCTGTTTGTGTGTCAAATGTTCACTGTGGTCAGTTTCAGATGCTGCAGCTCTTTCATAATTCATAGTTTCAGTTCTTGTTTGTTCAGTATTATTGTCCTCCTTGTAAATCACAGCTGGACTGACTGTACACGCGAGGAAAATAAAATTCCCACTTTGTGCAGTAATCTGCACCTGGCTTTTCTGCCTTCGTCCATAATAATATACATTATATAGACTAAATGTCCTCTAAAATTAATGTTTGTTTGCAATATAGTATAGCAAACTATTACATGATCAAAAACAAATTAATTTTAGCAAAAACAATGTCTCTGTTTTTAATGTCTGGGGTCACCAGAAATTTGTGATGTTAAAATGGGGTCAGGAGCCATAAAAGGTTGGAAACCACTGACCCCATCGATTAATCGGTTGCAGCTCTAATCCCTAGTTAGGCAACGTAAGACTGGACTTAACTTACCCACAAAGAATGACAACACCAGCATGTTACAGAAATATATAGATAGGTTAAGCAGGAAGGAGAGCAAAGTTGTATAAATCTGAAGAGGTTACTGAGTTCAAACAAGTCATATAATAACTGTATTTCTTTCTCATTACAGTGTAATGTAGTGTCAGATTAGTCATACTTAGCAGTGGTTAAATTAGCTTGGAGCATCATATTTAAAAGACTGTTCTCTTCATGTTATATAAGTACTTTCTTCCCAAGATAAGCCTATAAAAACACACATCACATGCCAAGTCTTGTAGCCTTTAGCATTTTGTGCTCCTATAGACTGAAGATAAAAAAAGACACTAGGCTCTACACACATATTACAATATTAAAAAGGAGTCACTGCAGCGACAGACTGGCACCTGACATCTTCCTTAAATCCTGGGCCTCCTCGCTCCTGCCTGTCTCATCCAGCGGGATGGACCCCCCATGTGTCCACCCTACGGCATCCTTGCAGACTAGAACTACATCTGCAAATGGACGTCCATCAGTCCTGGTGCATCTATGGCCTGTCCGTCCATGGGAGTGGATCTCTCCTTCACTGTGGTTCTCCCCGAGGTTTCTCCCTTTTCCCACTGGGTTTTGAGTTTTTCCTTGCCGAGAAGGAGGGTCTAAGGACGGGGGATGCCCTGGACACTACTCATTTTCTTGCTGTTTGTTTGACTGTTGTTTACTCCAACTGACTCTGTAAAGCCCTTTGAGATAACCTTGTTGTGATATTGGGCTATACAAATAAAGCTGAACTGAACTGAATTGAATTAAATCCTGTCTTTTTCTACCATTTAGTTCCAGTATTTCACTGTTTTTCATTCACTGGAAAACAGTTGTTCTAAAAGTGTTCATTCATCTTCGCTGTCACATCTGGACACATTCTAACCTGCGCTTTTCTCTATTTACATTCCTTGGGACACTGAAGGAGTCTATTGTAACCTCTTGTGAATTTTATCTTTCAACCTTGTCACTGAACATTCCACACTATCTCTCTTTTCGCATATCAAATATATCTTTTGGACTCTTCCCATTACGTCCTCTGTGTGTTAGACTTAGTGGTCAATCTTTCTGTGGTGAGTCCTTAAAGCCTCCTGTTGAATGCCTCTGCAAATACTTCAGTGCAAAGAAAGCTAGAGTGAATATTTTGTGGAATAATTTGTGTCTGTGCCATCTATCTGTCAGATCCATAGAGAAATGCAGTACATCAACATACTGTAAATGTCTGAGATCAAAGAGGAGGAAAAAAAACATATTTTATGCATGCAGCCCAGTATGAGTGTTTGTTCTGAAGAAGTCAAAAAATGTAAAATTGGCCTTAGTTCTAAGAACTTGTGATTCTAGTCTGGACTTGCTGTCTGTTGGCTTGAAGGATTCCTATCTGGAATGTTTGTAAATTGCTCCACACAGCCGCTCCTCTGCCGAGCCTGGCTTTATTTCCTTTTGAATCGACTCCAATTTCTTCTACGTATGGGAAAGGGTAACTGCAAAGAACCTGGTGTGTGACTGTCCGTGCGTTTCCATGACAACATTTATTCCTGGTTTAATCTGATTAAAGGTTGGGTCCTATTTCAGATGTCCATGTAAACACTTTATTCCAGTTGAAACAGAAAAGTTCAGATTAAATTTAAACCTGATTAAAGTCAGTGGTTTAATCCTCTTTTAACTGCGCTCTAAATTCTTCCTGGACATGTAAAGCCTTTATTCCGTTTGGACTTTATTCCTTCCATTCTGCACATGCTCAGTGTCTTGTCCTGTGGCGATGACGCACACATTCTGCGCCGGTGGAAGAATCTGCACTGCAGTCTAGTCTTCCCAAAGCGTTCCAGTGGAATATTCTGATGGGATCTACCAGCCTGGAAAACCCTGAAGGAACAGTTCAACACTGGCTTTGGATTCATTCATTTGTCCTGAACTAATGAGTTCCACAAGTGGGACAAACAGTTTGAACTGCAGCCCTAACGTTAGCTTAGCCTAGCTTAGCATAATGGCTTCATTCCTCTGCTCAGACGTAGCCAGGCTTTTAGAGGTGATTTGTAGTATTTTAGGAGTGATTTGGGTCAGTTCAGTTCTCCCTAATCATTCCTTTAGTCCACTGGGGTCAGTATGATCACAAACTGAGGCTCAGATCATGGTCATGTGACTTACTGCAGGAAGAAAATCTGGGAAATAAAAACTAATGCAAAGCTAAAACGCTAAAGCAAAGCTAATTTAGCGCATGCATCCCTTCAACAAAAAGATTTTCCAACTTCCGTCAACACAACAGTCCACAGATTGTATGAGTGCAGTAAGTCGCAGATCTGAAGAAATAATTAGAGAGAATCGGATTTCACAAAATCCCTGAGAAAAGACGACAAATCACCTTTAAAAAAGTGGCTACGTGTGACCATGGAAATGCAGTGACTATGCTAAGCTAAGCTAACAGAAGGGCTAAGCTAAGCTAACAGAAGGGCTGCGAGCACTGCTCACTGATCTACCTCATTAATACCTCATGTAAACCTTTATTCGGGTTTAACATTTCCATGTAAATAAAAGAGAATATACTTTAGTTCCGAATTAATTTCTTCTGGAAAAATAAATCGGATTTAAAAAACATCATGTAACCGTACGTGTGTGGAAGTTCCTGCTTTGTCCAGTCTGTAGTGGAGCACAAGTCTGCATTTCATCAGAGAGCTGCTCAGGAACAGTTAAGTGTCATCGAACTGATCCGATGACACAAACACAGTCTAGATGGGATCATAGTGAAGAACCGGCTGGGAACATGTCCATAATGGACACAGATAGCACTTAGAAGAGTTATTTCCTTTTAATCACCTCTGCAGGATATTGCAGGTGAAGTGCAGCTTGGTTTTATTTATTCAGCTCATTCCAAATAATGTTTTAGTGTTTTGTTCACACTCTCAAGTCATCACATTCTCTGTTTGGTCCTGAGTACCTGGCATCTGTTCCCAACACCAGTGGTACCTGAATAGTATCTGATGTTCAGGATACCAGACGGAAATCCACATAAGTCCTGGGACGTCAGAGTGTTACGACATGAGCCAGGTTACGTTGTAAAGTAATCTTAGGAGGAAGTGGAAGTGGGTGGGGTGATTACAGTGGAAAAACGTTTGTGGAATTGCACACATTATCCCTAAGCATGTTTTTTTTTTCAAATACCGGAACCTAAATGAAACCATGACACTGTGTAGATGTGTTTCAGATAACCGCATCCACTGAAAAAGGATGCTTTGAGGCTACGCTTAAATGTTGCAATGTGACACCTTAGCTGAGTGTCAGGACATGATGTGGAGAGTCAGACTTGGTGGGTGAAAAGGAACGAGGCATGAAAATCTGGTAATAAAATCCATATTCCTGTTACAAATTTATTGAAACAAATGATACATGTTCTACAAATTAACCCTTTCATGCATCGTGGTCACTCCAGTGGACAGCTGTTCTCTTGTATATTCATGGAGTTTGTATTTTTAGTTCCATATCAGCCAACACAGTGGACACTCACACTGCAAATATCTAAATCTGACCAAGTGTATTTTTCTCATTTCTAGTCCAAATATCTCATCACACTTAAAATCAGACAGAATCACCTACAGACGAACTTTACAGTCAGATATAAGAACTGATTTATAGACAATAGATCTGCAAAATCTGATTTACGCTAATCTGACCAAGATCATTTTCACTTGTTCCATTGGCAGATTTTTTTGCTTGAATTCAACAGAAAAAAAAAGTTCCTCTTTAGGTGATTATGTCTTATTTTAAGTGTGATGAGATATTTGGATTAGAAATGAGAAAAATACATTTGGTAAGATTTAGATTTTTGCAGTGCATGCACCATCCTATACACTGACATTCATACTGTTATTGTAACTCTACTGTTCTGGATAAACCTGATCTGCACTGACATGTTTGAGTGGAAATCAGTTGCTTGTTATTGTTACTAAAGTGTAATTTAATTAAAAGTTTTGTTTTGGGTTTTTTTTGCATAATATTTCCATGATGTGAGTAATGACTAGTTTTTGCGTTTGTTAAAATGTGAGAAATCATCAGATTAGCTCCATTAAAAATGTTTTCATTTCATAGTTTTCACACAGTTTAACAGTAAATACATTTCTTTGCTTCAAAAATTAAATGCATGGTGTCCAGCTGAGTGGATATTTTTGGAACTCTATGAAAAATAGGTTCATAAAAACAATTTCAATCGCATTGTTTTTGTTTTTTTTTAATGCCTAGAGCAGGGGTGTCAAAGTCATTTTAGTTCGGGGGCCACATTCAGCCCAATTTGATCTGAAGCGGGCCAAACCATTAAAATTATAGCATAAAAACCCATAAATAATGACAACTCAAAGTTTTTCTCTTCATTTTAGTACAAAAAAACCCATTAAATTATGAAAATATTTACATTTATAAACTATCTTTTCACAAAAAAGATGTGAACAACCAGAAAAAATTGAATTTCTTTAAAAAAAAAAAAAAAAAAGCTAAATTTTAACAATATTATGCCTCAACTTATCACTTGCACATGTGCATTACACACAATGTTACACAAACATAATATTGCTGAAATTTTGAAGTTTGGAATGTATAACTAAAATAAGAATGTCCACAACTTACAAATCGGATCTACAAATCCACAAAACATTTAGTAACAGACAGAATGATTGTACTTAATTTTCAGGTTGTTCACATTTTATTGTAAGGGTTATTAGACTATTATTTTACTGTAGACCACATTGGGCTAAAACCAGTTCAACACCTTTGACTGTTAATCTCTTCAGTGTAATTTTTGCACTCCATAATATCATGCCGCGGGCCGGATTGGACCCTTTGGCGGGCCAGTTTTGGCCCACGGGCCGCATCTTTGACATCTGTGGCCTAGAGGAATAAAAACACTCATGAATAAAAATCTTGATTAAGGCTCTTATAGTTCATGCATGAAAGGGTTAAAGTAAACCTTCATACTTCAACATAAGCACCAGTGGGGTCATGGGGTCAATGAACAACTTTCTGAAGGACGTCGTCTGGGATATCACTGAGAACCTGCTGAATCTGTGTCTCCAAGAAATAAAACAATAAGAAAATAAGAAATCTCCGTTAGTGCTGTCTGTTTAAAAAATGTTTTCGTCCTGACTTCAGTGATACTACAAATTCCCTAAGCAATTTCTAAAGCCTACTTCCTGTTCCCCCACCCTGTCTAATACCATAGAATGGAGTGGGCGGTGGCGTCACTTTGCCTCCTCAGTCATATTCTGTGGGAAAACGTGAAGAAACACATCTGCACTGAGTAGAGTAGAAAAAAAAAAAAAAAGTCAAGTAACAGGTTCCAAACACAGGTCACCAGGAAAGGAATAAGTTTAATTAACTGGAAACAAAAACATTTTAATCAGTAGTTAAAGCTGCAGGAGCGACGTGATATCATGAATTATGTAAATATACACCCCACTTTTAACTGGCCTGTTATTCACTTCAGTTCAGTTCACTTCAGTTCAGTTCAGTTCACGCGTTTATTTCAAACCTGCTCCTACATTTAAACACTTAACAGACGACAACCAGAAAACACATGGTTTGAAAAGGGCATGAAGAAGCACCAACCCCTCACACCACACAAGCCAGCACAACATTTCACTACAGCAGTACAGAACAATACAGAACATTACAGAACAAAAGAGAACAAAACAGAACATTATAGAACAAAAGAGAACATTACAGAACAAAACAGAACAAAACAGAACATTATAGAACAAAAGAGAACAAAACAGAACATTATAGAACAAAAGAGAACATTACAGAACAAAACAGAACAAAACAGAACATTATAGAACAAAACAGAACAATACAGAACAAAACAGAACATTATAGAACAAAACAGAACAATACAGAACAAAACAGAACAATACAGAACAAAAGAGAACATTACAGAACAAAACAGAACAAAACAGAACATTATAGAACAAAACAGAACAATACAGAACAAAACAGAACATTATAGAACAAAAGAGAACATTACAGAACAAAACAGAACAAAACAGAACATTATAGAACAAAAGAGAACAAAACAGAACATTATAGAACAAAAGAGAACATTACAGAACAAAACAGAACAAAACAGAACAAAACAGAACATTATAGAACAAAACAGAACAATACAGAACAAAACAGAACATTATAGAACAAAAGAGAACATTATAGAACAAAACAGAACAAAACAGAACATTATAGAACAAAAGAGAACATTACAGAACAAAACAGAACAAAACAGAACATTATAGAACAAAACAGAACAAAACAGAACATTACAGAACAAAACAGAACAAAACAGAACAAAACAGAACATTATAGAACAAAACAGAACAATACAGAACAAAACAGAACATTATAGAACAAAAGAGAACATTATAGAACAAAACAGAACAAAACAGAACATTATAGAACAAAAGAGAACAAAACAGAACATTATAGAAGAAAAGAGAACATTACAGAACAAAACAGAAGAAAACAGAACATTATAGAACAAAAGAGAACATTATAGAACAAAACAGAACAAAACAGAACATTATAGAACAAAACAGAACAATACAGAACAAAAGAGAACATTATAGAACAAAAGAGAACATTATAGAACAAAACAGAACAATACAGAACATTATAGAACAAAACAGAACATTATAGAACAAAACAGAACATTATAGAACAAAACAGAACAAAACAGAACATTATAGAACAAAACAGAACAATACAGAACAAATCAGTAATCATTTGTTCCTTGTGCCAGTATCAACATTTCCTGAAAATTTCATCCAAATCAATCCAACAACTTTTTGTGTTATCTTGCTAACAAACAAACAAACAAACAAACAAACAAACAGACAGACAGACAGACAGACAGACAGATAAACAGACAGACAGACAGACAGACAGATAAACAGACAGATAAACAGACAGATAAACAGACAGACAGATAAACAGACAGATAGACAGACAGACAGATAAACAGACAGACAGATAAACAGACAGACAGACAGACAGATAAACAGACAGACAGACAGACAGACAGATAAACAGACAGATAAACAGACAGACAGACAGACAGACAGACAGATAAACAGACAGATAAACAGACAGATAAACAGACAGACAGACAGATAAACAGACAGATAAACAGACAGACAGACAGATAAACAGACAGACAGACAGATAAACAGACAGATAAACAGACAGACAGATAAACAGACAGACAGACAGACAGATAAACAGACAGACAGACAGACAGACAGACAGATAAACAGACAGACAGATAAACAGACAGATAAACAGACAGACAGATAAACAGACAGATAAACAGACAGACAGATAAACAGACAGATAAACAGACAGATAAACAGACAGACAGACAGATAAACAGACAGATAAACAGACAGACAGACAGACAGACCTGATGAAAACAGAACCTCCTCGGCAGAGCTAACACAGAACCATACAATATGTCAAACTAAATTTTCAGCCCTCGAACAGGAGTGGGAAGAAGAATAACTTACAGACTCCCATCCCCTTTTTACAAACTAATAATTAAATTATTCCACTTCCTTTGCTTTGTGTACACACTTTTTTTTTTTTAATAAATGTATATACATATATTTTTTACAATACCACAAAACATCCATCCAAACCATTCACATCCACTTTTTGAGTCACCTCACACACAATCAGATTTACACAATCAGCCTTATTTTGTATAAACTATAATATTTGAATGCACTTTAAATATTTACTACAAATACAGTCGTTAATAAATGTGATAATAACTCCTAATCATGGTCAGGATACGATGTGAATTCATTCTTCTAATTAAAATAGAACAAGAGTGGACTTCATGTAGTAAAAAAAAAAAAAAATCTGAAACAGAACAGGTTATCCTGCGATCGTTAACATTTGAGTCGTTTGTTTCATGCATCTGTTCGTTGGTTTGTATCTGTGTCAGAAGCAGCAGTGGATGACACAGTAAAAAGGCATTTTAACAATTTATTGGGTATTTTTTGTACATATGGGCCACACAGACACATAAAGTTGGTATTCCAGCTGTATGGCAGACAGAGGAAATGTGTTTCCAGTCTGTCCATAACAGCTCTGGGTGATTTCAGATGTTTGTGTTTTTACTCCATTAAAGCTGAATGCTGTCACTCAGCGCTCTGGCTGTTCCATGGGTCTGACTGCAGTGGTTTACCCTCTGTGCCCACTCCAGTGCCTGAAACCAGGGCCGTCAAACTCATTTTCTTTCAGGGGCCACATTCGGCCCAGTTTGACCTCAACTGGGCCGGACCAGTCAAATAATAGCATCAAATACTTAGCTTACCTTAGCTTAATTTAACGTTATTTTTTGCACTAAAACAAAGAAAAAAAATGGAAGTTTTTAATTCAAGATTTTTTGCTTAATTGAAGATTTTTTTTTTTGCTTAATTCAAGATTTTTCTTTTTTTTTTTTTTACTGAATTGGAGATTTTTTTTTTTTTTTTGCTTAATTCAAGATTTTTTGCTAAATTTGAGGATTTTTTTTTTTGGCTTAATTCAAGATTTTTCTTTTTACTTAATTGAAGATTTTTTTTGCTTAATTCAAGATTTTTTTGCTAAATTTGAATTTTTTTTTGGCTTAATTCAATATATTTTTTTTTTACTTAATTGATTTACTAATTTTCTTTAGACATTTCAGGTTCATATTTTTTCAAGTTATTCCCATTTTATTGTTAAAGGATAGTTTGTAAGTGTAAGTCTTTTCATAATTTAATGTTATTTTTTGGCACTAAAACAAAGACAAAAATTTGAAGTTGTCATTATTTATAGGCATAATGCAAGTTTGTTTTTTTTCTCACATCAAACCCAGAAGAAAATCTGCAGTCATTCTTTTTTGTCGGTTCTTCTGCTGTTATTATTTGACTGTAGATCATATTGGTCTGTATGTGGAACCTGAGCTAAATTTTTTTACTTAACTGAAGATTTTTTTTTTTACTTAATTGACGATTTTTTTTCTTTTGCTTAATTCAAGATTTTTTTTTATTTTTTTTTTACTGAATTGAAGATTTTTTTTTTGCTTAATTCAAGATTTTTTGCTAAATTTGAGATTTTTTTTTTGCTTAATTCAAGATTTTTTTTTTTTTTTTAACTTAATTGAAGATTTTTTTGGCTTAATTCAAGATTTTTTTTTTTTTGCTTAATTGAAGATTTTTTGGGCTTAATTCAAGATTTTTTTTTTTTTTTTACTTAATTCAACATTTTTTTTTTTTGCTTAATTAAACATTTTTTCCTCAATTTTCCTTTTTTTTTTTTTTTTGCTTAATTCAGTTCAAGACTGTGGAATTTTTGACTTGGCAAAAACATCCCATGGGCCGGATTGGAACCTTTGGCGGGCTGGATTTGGCCCCCGGGCCGCATGTTTGACACCTGTGCCTTAAATGTTGAAATATGGTACAGACGTTGGCAGTCTTTTAGTGAAGACTTCTGTGATCCCACGTGTTTTTATATAGGATTAAAACAGTTTATACATCTGTTCATGTTTATTTGACAGTTTAACAAACCAGTCGATCATTGCACCGTGTTGTAATTTTACACCCTATTAGCTGTACGTACTATAATAGGTGTAGTCATTATCTTAGGCCTATCCCCAGAGTAATTGATAGCTTTGAGTCCTGTAGGGCAGGATGTTGACTGTCTCCCACATGCAGCTGAATAAATCTTTTCAAGTTAGATACGTGTACTTTTGTTCACCTCGTTACCAAAACAGGAACATGAAGACACAAAACCTAGGTGTGTCTCAAAGTGACTAATTTTCAAAGGAAATTGGCGTCTTAATTTTGTAATTTGTGCCTGAATTGACTTGTACCACTAACAAGATGTACTGTACCACTGAACTGGCAGAGAGAAAAAAAGTTTGTCCTGTCGCCAAAAACAGCACAACACACAGCGTTTAGAGGGTAACTGTAGTGAAGCTTCATTACTGGGTATTTCAGAAGATCCTTTATAACAGTAGCGGCTCTGTCAGGTAACTGACATTATAACCCATTGTCAAATATGCATGAGTAATAACACTGGTCTACAATTTTTTAGAAATGATTTGCTTCAGACATTAAATGTGCTAAATGTTACGTATTTTAATAAGATTAAATGGAAAATAAATGACAAAAGTGCCAGTTTGCTGATGTTTTCAAGGTATATGATTAAGTGTTATTCCACATATATATTGGTTTATGTACATTTATATAATAGTTTTATAAATCTTCCACTAAACAGAACCTGTAAAGTGAATGTATTCTAATGTGCAGACAGTGTTTTGAAGTAGATCTTGTAGCTCTGAGACAAATATTCCTTTTGAGTCAAACCCATTCTCTTGTTAATTCTTGAATTTCACATTTTGACCCAAGGCTGTATCTTGGAAAGTTCAGCCAACCAGCATTTTTGACTTGATTTTTCTTTATCAGTGACTCTCATGTGGTAAAATGTCATTACTTTTATTCTGGAAGCATTTTCCTTGTACACCAGTGTAGTAATAATAATAATAATAATAATAATAATAATAATAATAATAATAATAATAATAATAATAACAATAACAATAATAATAATAATAATAATAACAGTAATAATAATAATAATAATAATAATAATAATAATAATAATAATAATGAAAAGAAGAAGAAGAAGTGGTGCCAGGCACAACAAACCCCACCCCTCGTAAATATTTTGCCCATTATAAGTAAATAGGAATACTTTAAAATGTATTAAAAAGAATGTAATTTTGACCTACTGTTCCCAAAATGTAATGAGATCTATTGTGGGTCACCAACAATCTATAAACTGAATTTGGTCTGAATTCAACCAACAGTTTTGCTGCTAGAGTGTTAACAAAGAAACAAAGAAATAAATAAACCGAATCAGAACACCCCCCCACCTTCCCTTCAGGGGGCGGGGTGATAATGGATCAGACTTCTATAGCACTTTTCAAGGTACCCAAAGTGCTTCCCATTAGTGATCCATGATTCATTCCCTCACATCCTCCCTCTGGTGGTGGTAAACTACACCTGTAGCCACAGCTGTCCTGGGCCAGACTGCACAGCTGTGGTCCAGGGTCTACAGCGGTATACTAACTTTTTTTTCAGTCATTATTGTGTATACCCACTTCTAAGTCACCCCTGATGTGCACCATACAGTCGTATCTGAGCCAAAGGATGCTGAAGCCATGACCCGCCCCACTCTGCCTCTAATTGGCCAGTACTCGCTGCCTTCACTGATTAGATTGGTTAACTTTAGGCATGAGGACTGATGAGCCAATCAGAGGCAGAGTAGGGCGGGTCATGCAGAGGAAAATATTGCTAACTAGTGCAGTCCACCTCTGGAACCTGATTGAACACCTCCTCAAGTACCAGTTCCACCCCAGTTGATTGACAGGTCACTGCACGTCTCATTGAAAGATGTGCAACTATTGGAAATGCGAATGAGAAAGGCAGAATAAATGTATTTCAAATGAGTAACACATATTTAGAGAACCTACTTTGATGGAATACCGAATTCTGAGGTCAGTTTAAAGGTGGTTTCAGAATGAGTCACTGTTTTAAACTACTGGACATATGAGTGAACATTTAGAGAAGAAGAGATTATGTCACCAATATTTAAACTGTGTGAGTAGGCTAATGTTATGAAAGGCTAACATTATGAAAGGCTAATGTTATGAAAGGCTAACGTTATGAAAGGCTAAATTTGTGAAAGGCTAACGTTATGAAAGGCTAACATTATGAAAGGCTAACATTATGAAAGGCTAATGTTATGAAAGGCTAATGTCATGAAAGGCTAACGTTATGAAAGGCTAACGTTATGAAAGGCTAAATTTGTGAAAGGTTAATGTTATGAAAGGCTAATGTTGTGAAAGGCTAATGTTATCCTATGTTTACCTCATGCCGAATCCATTTCCATTCCTGCAGCTGCTTGTGTTTCCAGTCAAACCTACAGGGTGGGGAAGCCAAATGTACACTGAACATTTAGTTGTTTTTTCTCAGCAGGCACTACGTCAGTGGTTTTGAAACCAAACATATACTGATGTCATAATCATACCTAACACTATTATCCATACCTTTTCAGAAACTTTTGCCCATATGAGTAATCAGGAAAGCAAACGTCAGAGTGTGTGATTTGCTGAATGCACTCGTCACACCAAAGGAGATTTCAAAAATAGTTGGAGTGTCCATAAAGACTGTTTATAATGGAAAGAAGAGAATGACTATGAGCAAAACTATTACCAGAAAGTCTGGAAGATACTATTAAAGAAGAATGGGAGAAGTTGTCACCCCAATATTTGAGGAACACTTGCACAAGTTTCAGGAAGCGTGTGAAGGCAGTTATTGAGAAAGAAGGAGGACACACAGAATAAAAACATTTTCTATTATGGACATTTTCTTGTGGCAAATAAATTCTCATGACTTTCAGTAAACTAATTGGTCATACACTGTCTTTCAATCCCTGCCTGAAAATATTGTACATTTTGCTTCCCCACCGTGTACAAACTGCTCCTGATCAAGTCATGATCATTTTATAACACTGAGTAAATACTACTGACAGATTTTTGGTCAAATTAAATAGAGTAATCTGACATATCACTGTTTCTAAAACAAGATTTTTCTTGATGACTTAAAAAAAAAAAAAAGGCAAAAATGGGGACTATACCCACTTCTCCAGGGACCACTACACCAGACTGACGGAAGCGTAGCGGCCAATCTGCGCCAAACAGCCCCGTCAACCACCACCCAACACTGACATGCATTCATACACCAGTGTGACACTGGGGGTGAGGCGGGTGAGGTGTGTTCCCCTCTACAGTACTAAGTCAGTGCTCTGTCACTCAGACGTGGTCACAGACATGTCGCCTCCTTCATGGGCTTGTCTAGCACCGGTGTTCTGTCCAGTTGAGCTGCTCCGTCGAAGTAAGCTACCAGGAGCTTCTATCAACAGCAACGTCTATCGATTGACGCTACCCCGTCAAAACATGCTCTTACGTTTTGACACGCCTATTTGAAAATGAAATAATGCTTCGACTGTAGAAAAACACCAGTATTTATTTATTCATCTGAATATGGGTAGAAGAAGCTCATTTCGACAGGCTTATAACTTCTATTAAATAAAGCTCCTACTATAGAAACACCATAATTTATGTTATTATCATCTCACTTCAATATTCTACGTCTATCCTTCGTGCACATGTAATTGCTTACAAGAAGTGTTAACATAGATGTAGTCAGTTTAATGGTAGGCTATCATTATTGCCGTCTGTTGAACTAACTTAAACAATAATCTAAACGCCATTAACACCCACCTGACCCACACACTTAACGCTATATCATACAATGAGAACTTCCTTACGCTATTATCATCTAACGTCAATATTCTACGTCTATCTTTCGTGCACATAATTGCTTCCATGCTTACTGCTCAAAAGGCACTATTAAAGAAATAGACGTACAAAATATGACTCACTTCTGCCTGGGGGAGCACAAATCGCTGGGCATTTAAACTGTGAAAATGCTGAGGGGCACGCACATGCTCAGTAGCACTACGTAGCTCAGCTGGACAGGTAGGGTGACTCGACAGGACACCGGCAGTGGTGCAGACGCATTAGTTTGTCCGATTCCCTGAACTGTGGTGGACTGGTCACTAACCCCGTGCAGCAGACACCGGTCTAAGATGACACATTATCAGACTGAATCGGTAACCATTTACACCCAGTTCCGCTAAACCGTTAGTCATAATGTGCTTCTTGAACACATGCTTTCCACTCAGTCTCGTTCACTGCCTGTTGTGCGTTTAGTCACACTCATCCCCAGAGTCAACAAAGGTACGTCACTTCTTGCCGGTAATAGCTGCTCCCCATAGGTCACAGGTGTCAAACATGCGTCCCGGGGGCCAAAACCGGCCCACCAAAAGGTCCACTCCGGCCCTGCAGGATGAAAGTGCAAAACTGAACCTGAACAGTCCAGGTTGAACAAATGCTTTTGGTTCAGGTTCCACATTCAGACCAATGGGATCTACAGTCAAAAGAACAACACAATAAACCAGAAATAATGACGACAAATGTTCTTTGGGAAAAATTATGTGGAAAAAATTTAAGTGAAAAAAATAACATTACCCTGTGAAAATATTTACATTTACAAAACTATTTTTTCACAATAAAATGCAAATAAATACATAAATAAAAACAAAGATGAACAACCTGAAATGTGAGAGTTTAACAATATTCTGCCTGTTCCTAAATGTTTATGTAACACTGTGTGTAAATGTGCATGTATAAATAATAAGTCCAGGCAGAATAGTGTTAAAATTGCACTAATTTTTCTAATGAAATTTCAGTTTTTTCAGGTTATTCACATCTTTTTTTGTAAAATGTAAATATTTTCATAATTTGTCTTTTTTGTTGTACTAAAACAAAAAGAAAAACTTGGATTTGTCATTATTTATAGGTTATTAAAGCTCTACCGTATGATGTGGCATTTTTACACTTTTCTTTTGTCATCTTAAAATGCTCCTAATAAGTGTGTGTCAAACTAAAATGTAAAAGAAATCCACCAGGTATTGAAACTCAAAAATGTTTAATTCTCATATATTTCTGATAAAAGTCTGACCAATCATTTTAGTCGGTCCGAATAAAATAATTGGCCGAACCTGACTGAGCCTCCTGTCAATCATCCATTACGGCCGTCCAGCATCTGATCCATTATCACTGTCTCACATCTGATATGTGTCCCTCTGAATCTGACGCTTCACTGTCGCTGCTTCTCCTGTCACTGACCACAGTCTACTGTCCACTGACCACAGTCTACTGACCACTGACCACAGTCTACTGACCACTGTCCACAGTCTACTGTCTAGGATGTGTTTGGATAGAACTGACATGCACATGTGGAAGGGATTAAACAGATTTATGAACAGAAACGACAACTGAGGGGAACAAACAGGAGTCTGATGAATGAAGGATGGAGATAAAAGTCTGGAAGTCAGCTGTACTGGACTGAACAGGTCTGCATAAAGCTCAGCTTTTCTGACGGTGGGACTCATACAGGTACATGTACCTGGTGTCACACATGTAAGATGATGTAGGATGATAAATGTATGGACTATGAAACCTCAAATGTCCACGGAAAACTCGCGGAGGCCACGCGTTCACAGTGCGTGCGCCCATCCCCTGGGCACTGCAGTGAAGACCCTGACCCAGTACTGCACAGACCAGGTCTACTGATGGAACAGGAGCCGCGGCAGGTGGATGATGCATCTGATTACTGAGGGAGGGGTCCGCGGACACGCCAAAACAGACCGGACCTCCGCCTCTGCTTCCTCCTCCGTTTCCATCGCGCATCAGATGAGAGGAGGAGAGAGGAGGAGGAGCCTCAAGGCGGCCTTACACTGTGCGAGTTTAGAGACGATTTCTCACTCGTGCGACTCTTTCTGGGATCGGGCCCGATGTGCCTCTAATCGTGTGTCGTGCTTGGTGCAGTGTACATGGGGTAAAGAGAAGCGATTAGCACCTCACCACCACCTCACGACCAGCAATCGTGTGTTCGCAAGGAAAACGGAGCTGTTTGAAATCCTGCTCACTCCTCGTGAATGTATCGTACTGTCAAAGCAGTGCCACGAACCAATGTGCCTCAAATTCTCACACTGTGCATGCGCGAACACAGACGCGTACAGTAGCATACAAGCTAACAGTAGCTGTCTGTTGTCCTAGTGCAGTTTAGCTGTTGCAGTTTACCTCTAGTTCCTGGATGACAGCCCATACTGTCCACGTCTGGACAACCAATGCCTGCACCAAACACATCGTTGTCTTTTCTTCTTTTTTGATTCCTCACAGATAATGGTACATATTACCAAAGCAGCTCGTTGGTTTTTGTTTAGCACTACCATTTCGTGACTCACGCCAATGCACAATCGTCTATGCACTTTTACGGATTCCTTGGTATTTTAACGTTGTATTTCCGGATACAACACTCAAACATGTCATGCGTCCTGTGGTGTATGGTCCTACAGTGTGAGCAGTCAGGTCGCATACGAGCGTCGGTCCGTACAGTGTGAGAACAGGAATCGTGAGTCTGACTGTACGACTGATTCGCACAGTTTGAGATGGAGCTGCGTGCAACGATCGAAATAATCACACAGTGTATGGACGCCTTCAGAGCTCAGGCAGAGGGAAGGGGGCGGGGCTTTAGAGGGAGGCGGGTTGTTCATGTTCAAACTTTTACTAAGCGCTGTGAGAAATGCCACATCGGTAGGTAGAGCTTTAAGTCATTATTTATTATTTTACTGGTCTGGCCCGCTGCAGATCAAATTGGGCTGAATATGGACCTGAACCTAAATGAGTTTGACAGCCCTGCCATAGGTTCTGCCCCCGCCAGTAGTTCACAGAATACTTTATTTATTAGGATCCCCTTCAGCTGCTGCAGGACATCAGCTGCTCTTCCTGGGGTCCTCCCAAACCAAACACACACAACAGTATCCACTTACAAGCATAGAAACAATGTGATCCACACTGATATGACCTGCTTAAATACACAGTCAAATAAAGTAACATTAACAATAATAATAATAATAATAATAATACTGCAAGATAAAATAAGAGAAAACAAAAAAATCTAAGGTCCAGTGTGGTGCATTTATAGAGTTTTACAGTATTTGTGCCTTTCTTTACTTATAAGTAATACACAAAGCACAGTTAAAGTTGTTAGTATGACCAGTATCACTTGAAACTAGGGATGGAACGATTACCGGTATAACGATGAACTGCAGTAAAATTGCAGATGGTTACTATTACTGTTTAAATTCTAATTATCATGATAACTGTGTTTGATTACCGCACTTTTCCGGAGAAAACACCTGTGTAAAGATCTGCTTTTATGTCAAATATCTGAGTATAGTTTGAATTTATTACAATTTTAATTTTCTATCCCTAATATTTGGAACCAATATTCACTTTTAAAGTCTGTGAAAAGGTTCGTTAAGCATCTTTGCTCAAGTTTTTCTAATACACTAAAAAAACACACAAATACACCAAAAACACACTAATGTACACCAAAAACACACACAAATACACTAAAAACACACACAAATAAATTAAAATACACAAATACACTAAAAACACACTAATGTACACTAAAAAAAACACACAAATACAGCAAAAACACACTAATGTACACCAAAAACACACACAAACACACACAAATACACTAAAAACACACTAATGTTAAACTAAGGTTAAATAATTTCAGGTTGTGTATTTGTACTTTTTGCACATTTTGAGCACAACTTCAACAATCCCATGATAATAATGATAACTGTGATGGTTTTGGTCTCAGTAACCATGACATTAAATGTTCATATGGTTCCATCTCTTCTTAAAACCACTGTCTGTCTGTCTGTCTGTCTGTCTGTCTGTCTGTCTGTCTGTCTGTCACATTGTTTGAATGAATGATGAATTCTGAGCTTTTACAGCGATGCAAAGCATTACTGATTGTGATCTTTTTTTTTTTTTCTGCTCTGATTCATACTAACCGCTGCTGTTTGATTAGCAAGTAAAATGATTAAATGCAGGACGTGCAGTACCTGCAGAGAGCGTCACCATAAAAGCAGGATGAGCCAGGAGATGGAAATGATGGACAGCAGCCAGTGTCCCAGCAGAGGAGCGCTGCATACCTAATGAACCACTGTTCACCTGGATTCTACTCTGCAGAAAAGTGACACTTACATTATCTTTATTCAGCACCACGACCTCACCTAAATCAAATCACTATCAATATTATATGCAAATTATATTATCATGCATATTCTTTGGCAAGTAAAGTATAAAAATTGATATCAAAGCATTAAATTCACCAACCCTACCTCTCAGGAATTACATTTATAGTTCAGTTGCTAATACCGATGGGAGTCAGGATGCAAATGCTGGTGTTGGCATTTTGTAAGACTATGACTTTTTTTTTTTTTTCCTTCATTATTATTTAAAGTTTTTAGTTGCAGCGTGTTTAGGTTTTGGAACAGGTAGTAAATTGGGTTATAATACGCCCTTTTTCAGAAGAACGAAAGCATTTCTGCCAGAAAACGTCTCTCATAGGTAATTTCATCCACACATTCTCGTTCATAATTCGTAAATGTTTGGTCAGGGTGCCACATTTTGATAAGGAGGGAAAGTCTGAAGCGTTATTTTTCAACTCAGGTAGGAGGTGATAGATATGTAGACACTGTCATTGATAGGGTTTGGATACGATTGGGGAAAAAGGTCAAGGTTGTGGTTATGGGAAGACGCCTCCTCAGTTGGATCAGGTGGTGAAACATGCAGCAAGAACACAACACAGCACAGAAAAATGTAAAAAAAAAAAAAAAAAAAAAAAAAAAGGTTCCAACCACAGGTCATAGAGAACAAGCTACAGTTTAACTGGAAACATTACAGATTAGGGTGGTCCAACAATCATGGTTGTTAAAGATTTTCACCTGCAGCTGGTACCAAGCTAACTGCTAATCCTAGACCAGTTGACCTGCTTTTACCACCACAGGTTCAGTGAGTCTGCGTACAATCTGGTCTTTAGTGCCCAGTTCTTTGACAACTTGTTGCCAGTACTGTTTGTGATCTGCATTTGTTGTTCGGCTACAGCTGAAGTCTGGAATAAGCTCCGCCCCTCTGTCAGTGACATCATTGACAACTTTAGTGGAATGCCCAGTTTTCTCCTCCTTCTGAAAGTCTGCATCATCAGCCCAGTCTACTGGAGGAACTGTTCAGAATGTTTGTGGCAGATCCAAAGGTTCAAACAGACGCATGGTGCTGGTGGAGACAAAAGCCCTGATCTGCTTCCCTTCACAATCTGATGGATTAAGGACATCCCAACGCTTTAGTGGAACCCAGAGAACCTGCATTTAACATCAGGTTGTCCACCATCAGCTGCTTCTGCTCTGGTGTCACACTGGAGTCACAGAATGGACCACAACCAGTTCTACACTCCAGTACCACAGATGTGGGCGGAGTTACTTCATCCATATATTTCTAGCTGAATCACTCAGACCTTGGTTTTGATAGTACTGCTCTTCTCTTACAGCTCAGCTCGGCTCTGCTGAAAATGAACAATAATACCACGTTTCCACTATGTGGAACCAGCTCGACTCGGCTCAGTATTCCTGGAGAGCGTTTCCATTACAAGATACTACTGACTTTACAGTACCTGGATGCAGCGCGTTACTTCCGTGTTGTCTGCTCAGAGAGTTGCTGAAAACTCGCTCATTGCGTGTTGTCTCGTCTGAATTTTTACGTTGGCCACCAAAGACTGAATCTCCTGGACCGACCATGGTGTAATTTTGGGCTGTTCTCATGTGGATTAATGTACCAACATATTTACTGTCAACTTCCACATCTGTTTTTTGTAAAACGGCGGATCACAGAGAAAACTGTCTGACCAATGAGTGGTCTGCAGTGTGTACACGTCACGTTTTGGTATCTGGTCTCCAGTCCTGGAACCTCGGCAGAGGTGATACCAAAAAAGTAGTACCGGGTACCAGATTCCAGGTCCTTCTTCGTAATGGAAACGCAAAAAGGCTGAGCCGAATCGAGTCAAGTTGAGCCGATACTACGTAGTGGAAACGGGGCATTAGTCCATTTCCAGGAAACTTCCAACAACTTGTGCAACCTCTAAAACATCTCTTTTTTCTTCCAAATTTTTCCTAAATCATCTTTTGAATGACAAAACCTAATGCAGGGTTCTAATCGAGGTTATCTGAAACTGTATTTTTTACCAGGATTGTTGGACCACCCTAATGTAACACATATACAGAAGTAAAGAAATGATGTGAGAGAATAGGATGATAAGAAGAAAAAAAAAAAAAAAGGAGAATAATTATGCATCAACTTCCGTGGCTAGTTTCTGGTCATAAGTCAGTGTGGTAATAGAAATGAGAGTTGCAGAGCGCAGGTCGCCAGGCTCGGTGCTTTGGGATTTTTGGAGATGGGAGCGACGGCGGCTGCCATGAAACATGAGCGAACAGAAGGAGGGAGTCTGTCACAACACAATGACTGCTAATCTGCCTGCAGACACCCAGAGGACCTGCCCTTGAAAGATCCTGTGTTCATCTGTTTCCTGAGTGTTTACCCATTTCTAAATGTTATTGTACATGTTAATGGAGAAAAGCCTTCCTGCTTTTAGACTTGGAAATATTAACAGTCTTAAATGAGCCCCCGTGTGTGCGGCCGACAGTGGAGTTAAACTGCGCTTTCACTCAGGCCGTTATTTTAAAATGCAAGGCAAGTCGCTCCTCAACATTTAAATGCACTTGTAGTTTGGAAGAAAAACTTCTTAACACCGGAGGCCAAATGTTCACAGCTTCACACCAGAGCTGGCTTTTTAAAAAATGAAAAATATTCAACCAAAGTGAAATATCTGAAAATGTAAAGGAGCGGCTGAACCCAATGCAAATATCCAGTCATTATTGATTTAGCATCATCCGAGCTGGAAACCCACTGATGTTTGCAGATGGATGATGAAACACACGGCCGGGCTTTGAAGTTACATCTCAGCCTTTTACCCAAACAACTGACATTATTATTTTCCCGCTAAAATATTGAATGAATGAATGAATGAATGACTGAATGAATTTTTTTTAGTTTTTCATCAGTCATTGTACTCAGTACATCAATCGTAACAAACATAAAAACCAAGAAAAAAACAGGCTAGAAGCAAAAGCTGATTTTTTTGCCTATCCTTTTCAACTTACACACCGCTTACATCAACTTACATGTGTACAGCATCGAGCATTCACACCATAACAATTAAAAAAAATTGTTGTACGGATCGTATTAAATGGAAGTTGAATGTGTCACTTTGACTAGTTCTAAAATGTCGGATGGACATCATAGGTCATACATCATGAACCAAAATGGAGAAGAAAAAATGTAATGTTACGAGTTCTTTTGCTTGAAGAATCTTTTATTTTTGCAGATCCAAGCTGTCACATTCTGATTTAATTTTTAACTGTATTTTATTTTGTATCCTTATTTGTACTGAACGGTCAGTGTCAGGTTTGATTCATGTGTGTGTGGTTTAGATGAACTCAGATCTGCCTGTGCTGAACTTGGAGAAAAGGTCAATTGCAACGAGAAAGATCAATTTCACAGCTTTAGAAAGTAGTTGTGGTGAAGAGAGTCGAGCAGAAAAAACAGATTATCAACTAAGGGGATTTTTGTGGTCCAGACATGCTAGCCTAACAGTGCAGGTGTTAAGCCAGAGCTGTGCACATGCAAAAGCATGAGCTGTTCTTAGAATTAGCTCAAGTGGCGTGACATGTTCTGCCCAGTAATGACCATTAACCAATAATAAGCCTATGACCGATGAGGTCATTGAATAATGGGAGTCTGCAGAGTCACTAAAGACTATAAAAAATAATAAAGGAAACTCTTTTTTTGGCTTTGCTTTTTCTTTTCTCTCTGTGACGAAATGTGTGTTTAACTGACTTTTCCTTTTTGTAATTTTTTTTTATTTTTACCTGAAGCAATAAATCAAGCTATTGTTTTAACTTTTTAAAACCTCAAACCTTCTTTTTTGGTGAGTTCTTCCTTTCTCCTGGTTTGGTCCGTCCATCCCACACATAACTGGTGAGTTTATTTAAATTACGTGCCCCCCCCCCCCCCCCCCCGGTAAGCAGCCTAAATGGAGTAGTCCAGAGCCACCGTTGGTCCAAAGAATCTCTAGAACACGCAGCCTTTTGTCCAAGATAACTGGAGATTTTTGGTACCAAGGTGGTTTAAAGTTGAAAGAAACTGGGGCAGTGGTTCATTAACTGAAATTAATTGTGGTTTTTGAGATTTACTGCTTGCTGCGTGTTTACAAAATTTAAAAAATAAAAACAACGTAAACATATCTACCATCTCAATTCAATATTTCTGAATAATTTTAAACTTAAGCTACTTTTTTTTTGTTTGTTTTAACTTCGACAAAGGAATGGATAACTTAAATGCATCATAAGGGCCATCCCATAATTTCACACCCACAATCCTAATTCATCCAGACTTCACATCTGCCCTCACTTTAATCCACTCACACACATGAAAATCTCTGAAATTCAAATTACTCTCTTAATTCCACAAACCACGACTGGTATTTGAGACAATACTATTTTAATCCTTCATGTTCCATATACTTTTTTTAGAAACAATTCTTTAGACCTCTTTTTAAATACATTTATGTTTGTCCTTTCCTTTATCTCCTGTTCTAGATTATTCCACAGTCACTCCACAGCTTGTTCTGCACATACTTTTCATTGTTGGTCTTACTTTGTTTTTGTTTTTTTTAATTTAGCTCTCCCCTTAGATCAGGGCTGTCAAACTCATGTTCTTTCAGGTTCCACATTCAGCCCAATTTGATCTGCAGTGGGCCAGACCAGTCAAATAATAGCATAATAGCCTATAAATGATGACAACTCCAAATTTTTTGTGCAAAAAATAGCATTAGATGATGGAACTATTTCTATCCAAAACAAAAAAGATGAGAATAACTGGAAAAAACTGAAATTTCTGAAGAAAAACAAGTATAATTTTATCAATACTCTGCCTCAACTTATGATTTCTACATGTCCATTACAGATCAGATCTACGAAAGACACAAAACAGGCAGAATATTGGTAAAATTACACTTATTTTTCTTTAGACATTCCATGTTGTTCATATTTGTTCAGGTTATTGACATTTTATTGTTAAAGGATATCAGAATTTAATGTTCTTTGCAGTGAATCAAAGAGAAAAAATTGGTGTTGCCATTATTTACAGGCATGATGTCATATTATTTTTATTTTATTTTTATTATTAAACCAAGAAGAACATTTGGAGTCATTATTTCTAGGTTATTATGCTGTTATTTTTTAGTTTGATGCCCTTGACTGTTTACATCTTCAGGGTAATTTTTGCATTTTGCACGTTGTAAATTCATCCTGCAGGGCCGGATTAGAACCTTTGGCGGGCCGGTTTTGGCCCCCGGGCCGCATGTTTGACACCTGTGCCTTAGACTGGAGCCTCCTTCTCTTTCAGTGAACATTCCCCGGATATTTTTTAGCAGTAGATTATTTCTTGCTTGGTACATTATCTGCGCTGTTTTAAATTTAATCAAATCCATGAATTTCAATGTGTGTGATTTTGGTTTGTGTGTTCTCTGTGTCCTGCTTTGTTTATTGTCCTTATTGCTCTTTTCTGTAGTGTGCATATGGGCTGTAGACTGCTTTTATACAGGTTTCCCCAGACCTTGACGAGAATCTTCACAAACTAAAACAAAACAACACCAAATCATTTTTTTTTTTGTTTTGTTTTTGACACTTTTTATTTATAAGCATTTTAGTTTTTACAGAAAAAGAACAAGACAGTGAGGTCTGGGATGACAGTTATAATATAAACATGCATACAACTTCAGCCTTTTTTTAATTAGTACTGTCACAGTTTGTAAAGTTGGTCCATTTTCTCCTTTTTCCCAGCTCCTCCTCCTGGAGCCGCAGGGTGACAGTCATGTGTTCCATGAGTCTCATGTTTTCTACAGCTGAAATGAGAAGTTCCATTGTGGGTGTTTCTTTCTGCAGTCAACATTTTGTTATGGCTTTTTTAGCTGATGTCAACAAAATCTAGGAGGTAAACATCGCCTGAATCCAGAACATAAATGTATTTATTTATTTATTTATTCATTCATTCATTTATTTATTTATTTATTTATATAACTCTAAGCACACCAGTCTCCTTTGCACTGACTCCTTGTGGAAAGTTAAAGTCTTTTTTACTATTGTGTTTTTACTACTGTTTGTTTTTTAACTTATGGATATAGCCGGAACCTGTACATTTCCCTATGGGATGAATAAAGTATCTATCTATCTATCTATCTATCTATCTATCTATCTATCTATCTATCTATCTATCTATCTATCTATCTATCTATCTATCTATCTATCTATCTATCATTAGGATCTCCATCAGCTGATGCCGGTCATCAGCTCCTCTTCCTGGGCTCCTCCCATTCCAAACACACATACAGGGGTTGGACAAAATAATGGAAACACCTTCACCTCAAGATGATAATGCCCCAATCCATACAGCTAGAATTGTTAAAGAATGGCATGAGGAACATTCTAATGAAGTTGAGCATCTCGTATGGCCGGCACAGTCCCCAGACCTCAACATTATTGAGCATTTATGGTCAGTTTTAGAGATTCAAGTAAGACGTCGATTTCCACCGCCATCGTCTCTAAAAGAGTTGGAGGGTATTCTAACTGAAGAATGGCTGAAAATTCCTTTGGAAGCAATTCACAAGTTGTATGAATCAATACCTCGGAGAATTGAGGCTGTAATTGCCGCAAAAGGCGGACCTACACCATATTAAATTATATTTTGTTGATTTTTTTAAGGTGTTTCCATTATTTTGTCCAACCCCTGTACAGTATCCACTTACAAGCATAACAACAGTGTGATTCACCCTTATATTTCCTTCTTAAGAACACTCAACAGTCAAACAAAACAACATTAACAATAATAACAATACTGCAAGATAACATTTAAGACAGAAAAAACAAGAAAAGCACTCAGAGCGCAGACCTCCGCCAAGGCAGATCAGTGGGCCTCTGTGCCCCCCCATCACCACCAAAATTTTATCATTTCTTCCTTGTGCCAGTATCAACATTTCCTGAAAATTTCATGAAAATCTGTCCATAACTTTTTGAGTTATCCTGCTAACAAACAAACAAACAAACACACATGCATGCAAACACACAAAGCAAAGCGATCACAATACCTCCTGGTGGAGGGAACAAAACAAAAAAAACAAAAAACAAAGCACACAACAAACAAAACATGAAATCAATTTTTATGTAAATGTACGGTTAATTTCACAACAAAATCTATTAGTTAAATTAGTTAAATAAAAGACGGTTTATGGCATGAAATAGCATCCTCCATGTTGTCTTTCCTCCACACCTCCTCCTCTTTCCTCCACACTGTGAACACCATCTGAATCCTGACTCACTGGCTAAAAGCATCTCACCACTGAAGCTTGCTGCATGCTTGTGAACGCAGGATTTTGGCGTATGAGCCTGCAGGTAATTCATGCTATTTATCACAGCTAATATAATATAGAATTCCTTTAACAGTATCGGATAGGAACTCTCTGGGTGTGGAGTACAAGACTGGACAAGATCTCACCCACACATCATGCTGACTAACTCGTGACAAACGTCGCAAATTCACGCATGTGCCAGTTAGCCCGAGGCTCAGCTGTGACGCACTAGTTTCCGTCAAATACCAGTGTATCGCAGCAGCTGCTGTACACATACAGTAAACAATGCTGGAGGGGAGCTGCAACTGACCGCTGTTCGGACCGACTTCCTCCTGAAAAAGTCTACAAATCGGAACACAAACAAAACTCGGGGTGTTTTTTTTTTTTTTTTCCCCTGCGTCAACTCCATGAAAAAGCATAAACATGAAATTATTACGAAAGGGTGTGTTGTTTCATTTCTCTCCAGAACTGCTCATAATTCATCCTATCAGTGACAGAAATCTGGAGCTTTTTCCCAAGACATTTTTGTGTGTGCCAGCCAACACATTTTAAACAGCTGTGTGTTCTTCCACAACAGAATTTTAACCACGTTAATCATACTGTACAGCAGTGTTTTTCAACCCTGGGGTCGGGACCCCACGTGGGGACGCCTGGAATTCAAATAGAGTCGCCTGAAAGAGGAATAAAAAAAACTCAGGAAAAAAAATCTTGATTAAGGTTCTCATAATTCACGCATGAAAGGGTTAATAAAGGCCATTATGCACGACTACACAAGAACCCAATGTCTGAACCTGTTTGCTTACATTTCTGGCTTCAGTAGTTATCCTTTGTATATATTATTAAGCCAAGGCAGTGTTATCTTTGGGACAGATGATGGACAGGACAGGACATGCGGTGACAGACTGTTTGTGTTTGTGAAACAATGACCAAACGTGCAGGACATAAAACTCTTACAGTGGATCTGAACTGGTCTAGACTTGGTTCAACTAAACCTCAGTTTAGGCTCTGCTCAGTCTGGCTGTGCTCTGGTCTGACTGAGGCTCAGTTTAGGTCAGGACTGTCAAACTCTTTTTTTTTCAGGGGCCACAGTCAGCCCAGTTCGACCTGCAGTGGGCCGGACCAGTCAAATAATAACCTATGAATAATGACAACTGCTATTTTTTTTGTTTCAGTGCAAAAAAAAAGCCCATTACATTTTGAAAATACTTACTTTTTATAAACTATCCAAACATCTATGGAATAATCTGGAGCAAAACTTAAAAATGTCTTCTTCAATCTGTGCATTTAAAAGGATGTGTAAATCCACTATAATAACAAAATACAGAACATTAGAAGTACGCATAAAATAAGATATTATATTTAATTGGCTATCATGATAGGAAGATACTATCATATTTATTGATCATTGTATTTGGAGTAAATATTTGAGGTGGATATGTATATTATAGTTTATATTGAAAAAAGTTGATTATTGTAAATCTAATTGTGTATGAGGTGACTAAAAAAAAGTGTATATGAATGGTTTTTATGGATGTTTTGTGTTATTGTAAAAAATACGCAGAGGAAAATGTGTGTTAACAAAGAAAGGAGGTGGATCTAGTTTGATTATTAGTTTGTAAAAAGGGGGTGGAGTCAATAAGTTATCCTTCTTCCCACTCCTTTTCGAGTGCAAAAAAAATTGTATTTATTTGTTTTTGACCATGTTGTGTGATTCTTTATCTGATGACTCTGTGCTCGAAATAAACTGCTACTACTACAAACAAAAATGATGTGAATAACCTGAAAAAAAAATGAAATTTGAAAAGTAAGTTCAATTTTAACAATATTATGCTTCAACTTCTCATTTGTCCATGTGCATTACTGATCAGATCTACAAAGACACTAAACACTGAGGAACAGGCAGGAAGTTTTTAAAATTGTGCTGAATTTTCTACAGACATTTCAGGTTGTACAAATGTTTTCGGTTATTCACATTTTATTGTTACAGGATAGTTTGTAAATGTAAATATTTTCATAATTTCATGTTATTTTTTGCACTAAAACAAAGACAAAAATTTGAAGTTGTCACGATTTTTAGGCATAATGTAATATTTTTTTCACATCAAACCGAGAAGCAAATATGGAGTTGTTATTTTTTGCTGGTTCTTCTGCTGTTATTATTGGACTGTAGATCCGATTGGTCTGGATGTGGAACCACAACTAAAATGAGTTCCACAGCCTGGACTGTGGGATTTTTGTAAATTCATCCCATGGAACCTTTGGTGGGACGCATTTGGCCCCGGGACCGCATGTTTGACAGCCCTGGTTTAGGTGGTCATGACAACAACATTAGCTTGAAAACATGGGATGAAATTCAGATGTATTGAAGGTTCCACATTCAACCCACTCTGATGTGAAGTGGGTCAGATAAGTTAAACACTAAAATTATATTATGACAATGTTTGCTAAGTAGCAAATGTGCTTAATGAATCACTTTCTACAGCTAATGTGTGCCCTTTGTATATCTAGACATAAATATGTATAAAAATGTATAAATTTGTTACCTGTCTGTTCTTTCCCTACATAACTGAAATTCCTAATTCCCTACATAACCATTCCATTCTTTAAAACTCTTGCCAAAAGTCATAGTTATATTTAAAAAATAAAAAACGCATTAATAGTTTATCAAAATAGACACCTTAAAGAACATCTCAGCAAATTTTCATAGTTAAGAGACACTTGCAACCAAGCTTTTAAAACGTTTAAAAAAAAAAAAAAAAAAGGAAAATTTAGATGTTAATTTTTGTTCCCTACATAACCATGGAGTTTTTCAAATTTTTATGGCAAAAGATGGCACGATAGCTTTTGTTTCTTTTCATGAGCTTCAAGTACTAGTTAGTACCTTTAAAATGATGTATTATTCATGTCTCTAGCTTAGATACTTTTTGAATTAGAGTATAAAATGTAGTCGGGCACTCCCTACAGAACAGTGTGACTTGACCCTACTACTGTTCTTTCACAAAACAGTGAATAACCTGAAGAAATAATGACCAACCTGAAATGTCTTCAGAGAAGTAAGTGCAGTTTGACCAATATTCTGCCTGTTACTAAACATTTTGTGTGTTTGTAAATCCACTGTAAACTGTAAATTAGAATGCACAAAATCGGCATAATTTGGTTAAAACTGTACTTATTTTTCTTTAAAAAATGTATATTTTTCATGATTGTTCATGTTATTCACATTTTTTAAAGGCTAGTTTTTAGATGTAAACGTTCTCATAATGTAATTTGACTTTTTCCATTCTTAAACGTAGACAAAAGTGTGGAGTTGACATTGTTTATAGGTTATCATGCCATTATTTTTCTGGTCCAGCCCACTTCAGATTGACACCTCTGTTGTAGATCATCTTACAGATATAACACCTGTTTAGGTCCGACCCCAGACGTACATGTCGGCGAGGGCCTATTAAAATCGCATGGTTCCGTTATTTTTTTTTTCTCTCGCCACTTTGAATGCAAATTTGACCCCCTGAACGTTAACGAAAAGTCAATTTTATTTGACCAAAAATTCAAGCCCCGTGACATTTTTTTTATTTGAAGTCGCCAAGAAAAAATATCGCAAAATGACTCGGTAGCGCCCCCTAAAAAATCTAAATACATTACGTGGGTGGGAGCCCTCCCCAAATTTTTTCATCGTACAAACATGAAACTTGGTCCAGACATAGCCCATGGTAGGACACGTAAAAAATTACATTATGGCCCCGCCCTAAACCCAACAGGAAGTCGGCCATATTGGATGGAAGTGTGGACCTGAAAATCCCACCCCTCATCCTTTCATCATCTCCTCCTAGAGTTTACATCCAATGTGGACCAAACTGGGTGAAAATCACCTACACATGTGTGATCAAAAGTGATCACTTACATTTTTGATCAAATGTTGGGCGTGGCTGTGACGAGCTCGCAATTAAGCGGGCGTTTTCAGAAGTATAACACGGCGTATATCTCGCAGAATGTCAGATTGGGCCCACGATACAGTGTCCTCTCACTGTCGGTGTCCTCGGCGGTCACACAGGAGGGCGAGGGCTTCAACACTGCTTACAGTTTTTATTATATTATTATTATTATTATCATCTTTTTTGTTGTTAACCACCTATCAAAACACAATAGGTGTGTGTTTAGAAGTTTTTATATGTCTGGATATTCTTAATGAAGGGTGTAACCGATTGATAAATTCATTTTTCAGTGGTTTTGGTATTGTGTCGGTAGTTTTGTTGTATTTTTTTGGGATGTATTTTTGATTCAGGTGAGTAATCACAGAAGGACTTACAGATTCATAAAACTGAGGATATGACTGACGTTTGACAGATCTGATGAAAACTTGGTCTCCAAAGTCTCCCGCACCTTTAAGTGTTCTTTTCCTTTTCACACATTCCTTCCACAGGCTGAAGTGGACCCTCTGGGGGGCTGGTTTTGGCCCACGGACCCCATGTTTGACACCTGTGATCAATAACGTCACGTGTATTTACTAGTTTGATCATGTCGGCTCTGCCAAAATTCGTTATGATCCTTTCTCTTTTTTTTTTTTCCTCTTCCCGTAAACTAAAAAACAGGTTTACTTCCCTAACCACTGTTTATTTCCTTGTCTTATTTTCTTACGGTATAGAAGGAGAAGTTGAACGCGTGAGAAAATGTGTGAGGAAGGTGTGTTCATAGGCGTGCCAGCCCTCTGCCGTGTGTGTGTGTGTGTGTGTGTGTGTGTGTGAGCAGTCATTGTTGAACTGACGTAACACCTACTACCTGCTGCTGTATAAAAGCAAAGGCATGATTCATCTGCGTCAGATAATCAGTTCAGTGGGCCAAATATTTCAGCTCCCTGGGAGGAAACCCTTCACGGCAGAATCAGCACTTTGTGAAACCAAGATGAGGAATTTTCTACTTGGGGTTGTTCTTGGACTTCTTGCTGTTGTTCACTCAACACCTGTTGATAGTAAGTTTTTGACTTTTTGTTTTATTAATCACTTTTTCTTAAACATATTATTTCCTATTTCCTAGGTTTATATTCTGTATGATTTATTAAATTACTGCCAACCCCCCCCCCCCTTTCTTTTTTTGACAGCTGGGTTTAAATGAACATACAAACCCTCCAATCACTTTTTATAATCTTAGCAGGGCTGTCAGACTCATGTTAGTTCAGTTCCATATTCAGCTCAGTTTGATCTGCAGTGGGCCGGACCAGAAAAATAAGAACAGAATAACTGATAAATTATGACAACTGCAAATTTTTGTCTTTGTTTTAGTGTAAAAATAAAACCATTAAATTATGAAAATACTTACTTTTATAAACTTTCCAAAAAAACAAAAAACAAACAAAAAAAAAAAACCTGAAAAAACTGAAATTTAAATTAAAAACGTAAGAAAATTTAGTGCAGTTTTAACAATATTATTCCTCAATTTATCATTTCTACATGTGCATTCTGGATCAGATCTACAAAGACACTAAACACTGAGGAACAGGAAGAAAATTATTAAAATTGTGCTTAATTTTCTTTAGACATTTCAGGTTGTTCATATTTGTTCAGGTTGTTCACATTTTAGTGTTACAGGAAAGTTTGGAAATGTAAATATTTTCATAATTTAATGTTATTTTTTGCACTAAAACAAAGAAAAAAAAAAAGCTGTTAATTCTAGATTTTTTTGGCTTAATTCAAGATATTTTTTTCAATAATTGAAGATTTTTTTGGCTTAATTGTAGATTTTTTTTTTTACTTAACTGAAGATTTTTTTTGGCTTAATTAAAGAAGTTTTTTTTTTAACTCAATTGAAGATTTTTTTTGGGCTTAATTGAAGTTTTTTTTTTTTTACTTAATTGAAGATTTTTTTGGCTTAATTCAAGATTTTTTTTGCTAAATTTGAGATTTTTTTTTTTTGGCTTAATTGAAGATTTTTTTTACTTAATTGAAGATTTTTTTTTTTGGCTTAATTCAATATTTTTTACTTAATTCAAGCTACATTTTTTTTTTTGCTTAATTCAATTCAAGACTGTGGAATTTTTTGCACTTGGCAAAAGCATCCCAGGGGCCGAACTGGACCCTTTGGTGGACGCATTTGGCCCCGGGACGCATGTTTGACCCCCCTGGGTTAAATCATTTAGAAGTATAGAGTAATTTCTACAAAGAGTGTACAAATGATATTAATGACTTTGAGGATTGCGTTTACCTGAAGTTACAATCGGAATCAGAATTCCTTTAGAACGGATGGAATTTCCACGCTGTCCTTTTCTTACCCATGAGTCAGCGCTTCCCCCCGCTGCCGCTGAAGGTCTGTCGAGCTCCTTCTGGAAGAATTGCAGAGTAGTATTTCACTGTCGGTGCACAGGTTTCACAGGGCTCTCCTGATTACACACAGAGGTCTTTGTAAAAATGTGCTGAGCGTCTCCAGGAGGCGCAATTATGCATATGTTTTCGATAAGGTGAAACAAAGATCAGCAAAGAGCTTGTTGCACAAGTCTGGGCGAGCGGTAACTTCAGTGAGCCTGAACATGACTGGACAGAAATGGAGAACAGAGACCGGAGGCATTTGATTCTGAGGCCTGTTTGATTGTTTCCTCTTTTTTTTTTGTTCAAGTATTCTACAAATGAACCTAAGATTCTGCATTTAGGTGAATTAAACACACCTGGTTTAGGGTCAGGTTGAGGTGTGACTCAGTTTTGTGTTTTGTTTTTTTTTTAGTTTTTTTTTTTTAGAATTTTATTTGTGGATTTTCAACAGCATAACATGGATGCATCATACAATCTGTACATGTTCTGCTGACTTTTGGAACACAAGTCCCCACCCCCAACTTAAATATAAGCATAAACATGTAAATATATCAACCAGAAGACACCAGGATTATGAACAGGAGGCATTCAGCATTCATGCAAAGTCTGGATGTAAAAACATAGTAAAAGCAAAAATAAATACATAAAATAAAATTGAATAGATAGCAATTATACGTATAAAAAAAAAAAAAAAAGACAAAAAAAGACAAATAAAATAAATCCCATATCTACAGTTCTCCAGGTGATGAGTGGTGATTTGGTGTTCAAGTCATGATAAACTGCTCATTCTATAAGTTTGTGTGAATTTTACAAAAGGCTGCCATGCTTTATAGAATTTTGCATTTGATCCTGCTAATGTACATCTCATCTTCTCCATATGTAAAAACCTCATGTCTGCGATCCACTGATCAGTGTGGGAGGGGTTTCCTGTGTGGGAGGGGTTTCCTGTTTCCACCTCAAAAGTATGAGACGTCATGCAAGTAGAGAAGCAAATACTATAGCATTTAAATAATATTTAGAAATATGAATGTTTGGTGGAATCAGTCCAAAAAGTGCTGTCAGGGCTGAAGGTGGAGAGTTAATGTCATATTTTTGAAAATGTAAATATAGATGTCCACTAGTTCTGAAAATTAGGACATGTCCAAAAAGTGTGGAGAAGTGAACCAGTATCTGCTTTATAAGGACTGCAGAGCGGATCAGAGCCGGATAAAATTAGTCTAACTTTTCCTTGGAATGAGTTTATGTTTTAGCCACATCCTCCAAGTAGAAGATGTTCCCTCTCAGATGAAGTATACTATGTTTTGGTAAACTGTGACACTAACTGAAACTTCAACACATCTGTGAAACCAATGGATGTTAAAAGGTTAACCCATAAAGACCCAAACATCCACCGACGACCAAAAGCATCTACTGATCGAAAATGTTGAACACCTTCTGATCAAGGTTCGAATAGTTTTGGATTTTTCATTCTAGTTTAGTTTTATTTAGTTTTGACTTTTTTTTTTCCTCTAGTTCAGTTCGTTTTAATTTGTTTTTAGAGCAGGTTTGATAGTTTTTATTAGTTGTCGTTTTTTCTGAATACTTAGTTTTAGTTTAGTTTCAGTTTTTTCACATATTTTTTCTTCCATCCTATTCATAAGTCATAGGTCTTAAGTGTTTGCTCCTGGAGGATTCTGTTGGGTTTCTGTAAATTGGCTTAAAATTTGATTTGATCTATCTCCCCTTTATGTGAAGCACTTCGTAACATGTTGTTTTAAAAAGTGCTATATAAATAAAGCTTTACTTACATACTTACTATTCAAGAAATAGGTGAGGTTCCCCTGGAGCCTTTATTTGGGGGTGGGGTTAAGGCGGCTCTGACTGAGCACACACACACATATGGACATTACCATGGTTACATTCCCTACAGCAGGTTGGAGGGGGTCATGCAGGTGGGGGTGCGATCCATACACAACGTCACTAACATGAGAAATAAACTGAAACGTTTCCGTACTGTCACCGTTGGCCTCCTGACTTCTACACCTGTTCTACCACTGATCTGAGAGGAAATGTCCACGTCTATTCTATATCAACACTGACGAAGACGAAAACGAAGGGAATTTTACCCAATTTATATGTTTTTGTTAGTTTGTAAGCACAACACAGTTTCAGTTAGTTGCCGTTTTTTTCTTTTAATTCTAGTTTTGATTAATTTCAGTTAACGAAAATGTTTTTACAATTTTAGTTTTTTGTCATTTCGTTTGTTTTCATTAACGATAACTGCTTCTGATCCATTAATCCTATTGTTACATGTAAATAATTGGTGTAAAATACAGTTCTTCATCTTTTCATGGTCATCAGATATGACCCATTTGGACGTTCAGAGGCTCTGTAGTTACCATGGAAACACTGTCATCTTCTACAACATTGATTCATCATGGAGTTTGATAAATGACAGTGTTTGGAGACGCTTGTTTTTGTGTTTAGTTATTGATATACTTTGCTGAAACAGTCATTTTTTATTCAGTTTTCTTTGTTTTGAATATAATAACCCTCAACTTTAATCGGAGCTTTTATGAACATCTACATCACAGGTGTCAAACATGTGTCCCGGGGGCCAAATCTGACCCGCCAAAGGATCCAGTCTGGCCCGTAGGATGGATTTGTGAAATACAAAAATTACACTGAAGATATTAACGACCGAGGATGTCAAAATCATTTTAATTCAGATTCCACATACAGACCAGTTAGATCTAAAGTGGGTCAGAACCAGTAAAATACGATCATATTAAACCTAGAAATAATGAAAACAGCCAATTTTGTCTTTGTTTTAGTGTAAAAAAGTAAAATTACATGAAAATGTTTATAATAAAAAACTTATTTTACAAAAAATGTGAAAAACCTGAAATGTCTTAAGATAAGTAAATACAATTTTACCAATATTCTGCCTGTTATTAAATGTTTTGCATATTTGTAATTGTAATGTAAGTTATAATGCACATGTGTAAATGATAAACTGATAATCTGAGGCAGAATATTGTTAAAACTGCAGTTGTTTTTCTTAAGACGTTTCAAGTTGTTCGTGTTATTCAGATTTTCTGTAGATGTTAACATTATCAGAATTTGACTTTTTTCACTGTTATTTTACTGGTCCACTTCAGATCATATCAGGCTGAACGTGGAACTGAACTAACATGAGTTTGACGGTCCTAATCTACATGATCAGTGAATTAAATATAAGAAAACACCTCATTTTTGCTGAAAATGCTAAATTCAGAGGATAATGTTGTAATAAACGGTGGTAAATCACTTAAGGTTAAATAGAGAGAAAATTCATTTGGGAAGTGCCCCAAAAGCAGCACCAGGTCTGTATGGATTAAATATGGAAAAAAACTGACTGCTATGACTAATAATGTCAGAGTTTACTGATGACACAAGCCCTGACAGTGATTCCCTTCCAACTAAAACAGAAAAGAACATAGTCATAGTTTGTAGAAACTGGGTGTGCCAATAGCGTGGCATTAAACCTTCTTTGATGAGCCTGCATGTCTTTGTGAACCCACTCACAGTCCATTAGTCACTGACGCTGGCTAATGATTACTCACGCCGCTGCTCTCACCACACCTCATCAAAGCGCCACAACACAAGTTTATACAAGCACTTGGACCAAAACAAGCAAACCTTTTGTGGTCACTTTGTGTTTGTTAAGAACTTGGTAACTTTCCTTTCTGCTCATGCCTGGGCCCATAGAAGGGTTCGAATTGTTTGGGATTTTTCATTATAGTTTAGTTTTTGTTTGACTTTTTTTTTTCTCTAATTCAGTTAGTTTTTATTTATTTTTAGAGCAGGTTTGCAAGTTTTTATTATTTTTTGTTATTTTCTAGATCCTTAGTTTTAGTTTAGTCGTCTCTCTTTTTAAAAAAAAATTTATATAGCACTTTTTAAAACATGTTACGAAGTGCTTCACATAAGGGGAGATAGATCAAATCAAATTTTAAGCCAATTTACAGAAACCCAACAGAATCCTCCAGGAGCAAACACTTCTGACTGGTGACAGTGGAAGGAAAAACTACCTTTAACGGCAGAAACCTGGAGCAGACTCCGACTCCTGAAGGATGGACATCTGCCTGGACCAGTTGGGGTTAAAGAGAGAGAGTAAAGGAGGAGAAAAGAGATAGAGAGATAGAGATAGACTGGGGGGGGGGGACGCATGCACAGATAACTGAACTAGAACATGTACAGAACAGTATAATATACACTATATGGATAAGTGAGTGATGACGATAAAGGTGGAGAGAGGCAGGAGCACAGCAGCAGGTCAGAGATGATCCAGGGAAAACCTGAGATGATAAAGCACAGAGACTCCAGGGAAGAAGTCAAGTCAGTAACATGAATTCACTGGAGCATAACAGAGGAGATTTAATGAAATGCTTGTTTATAAAAGTGAGTTTTTAAGAGTCGCTTGAAGGTGTCTATAGAATCTGATGACCAGACGATGACTGGAAACCACAAGTGACGGACCCTTAAATATCATATGGTGCCAGCAGAGAAAATTGCTTGAGGGAAATAAATCGATTTTATATCAATCTGACACTGACAAAGACAAAACGAAGGGGATTTTATCCATAATTTTTATGCGTTTTAGTTAGTTTTATAAACACACAATACAGTTTCAGTTAGTTATGTTTTTTTTTCTTTTAATTATAGTTTTTATTTATTTCAGTTAACGAAAATGTTTTTACAATTCTTTTTTAAAATTTTTTTATATTAGTGATAGTTAACAGACAATGTGGACAGAAAAACAACACAAACAAGAGAAACGCAAACAAGTAAACAAACAAACCAAAAACAACAACGACAGAACAAACACACATCATATTGCATGAAAAAGATCATAAATGTAAATAGCAACTAAACACTATAGCTTGGTTAGGTACGATCGGAAAGGGGAAGAAGGGGGTGTGAATGAAAGAAGAAGAGAGAGAGAGGGAGGAGGGGAAAATAATACAAAAATGCATAATAATAATACCAGTAGCCTAATTTGCTAGTATTATTGTGTTTTTACACTTCTAGTTTACATCATCTCGTTAGTTTTCGTTAACGATAATACCCTTGGCCGTAGGTAAACACTTGTGCTTTCTTTTGTTCAAGCTGTGACCCAGATCGTCCCGAAGCAGAGGACGACGTTCTGCGAGAGGCTGTGACCGACGGCTTCCTCATCAATTACTCGATCTCCCTTCAGTCACCACCGAGGCACCGAAAACAAACGCGTCTGTCCGGCCTTCCCAGCGGCCTGGAAGTACCACCCCAGCATCCCCACACGGTCTGGACTTTGTTGAGGGCAGCGCCACAGGGGAGATCAGCGACTGGTTCACCACGGCAACAACGACTCGGAGAATTTCATCAGCTCCCAGCTCGACCTCAGCATCTGATCACAGCGTCGTCTCTCAAAGCACTGTCTCCACTTCCACCACCTTTAACATCCTGAGCACTCTGAGTGATTCAGGATCTGGAGATGGACCGTTTCTGGACGAGTTCTCTACTACAACCTCCAGCACACCCTCAGAAACCAGGCCTGCATCCACCCCTCCATGGCTCCTCTTGTCAGAGACACTGCTCCACGAATGTTCAAGGAAACACAGAACCAACACAAGAATCATATTCAGGATCTGGATCCGGATCAGGAGTTGAAGAGGTTATCATACCTCAACAAACTCTTGTAGTAGACAGGGTACAGGGTAAGCTGGGATCTGGTTCAAGTTTGACTTCATAATGTCAGGTCTTTACATGGATTACATTGATGATATTGATTCTTTGTTCCTTTCAGCTCCCATAGCTGAGCCGACTGAAGCACCTATACATGCAGGGCACACAACACCAGGTGAGTCAAACAAACAAAAAAACTAGAAAAGCACTCTGACAGTGCAGACCTCCGCCAAGGCAGATCCCCCCCCCCCCTCCATCACCACCAAAATGTAATCATTTCTTCCTTGTGCCAGTATCAACATTTCCTGAAAATTTCCTGAAAATCTGTCCATACCTGTTGGAGTTATCTTGCTAACAAACAAACAAACAAACCCTGGCAAAAACATAACCTCCGTGGTGGAGGTAATAATAATAATTAAAAATAATAATAATAATATAACAGCATAATTTGCCAGTATTTACATCACAATATTCAAAACTAAACAAAAACAATCATCAATTTGAAGAAATGACAAACATTTTGACATTTTGTTAAAGATTTGCATCTGCAGCTGGTAGCGAGCTAACTGCTGATCCTAGACCAGTTTATGTGGTTTTACCACCATAGGTTCAGTGAGTCTGCGTAGGATCTGGTCTTCCTCAGTCCAACATGAAAAATACTGCTCCTGTTTGGGCTGAATGGATTCAATTAAACTCTGTGTTCAAAGTTTTATCCAACATGTCCTGGAGCACATGCCAACTCTACACCACTGTATGGCACAGCAGTACTTGGTAGATACTTCAGTGGTATTTTCACATCTATTATTTAATGTAAAATAATTTGGTAACACTTTATAATAAGTCCACACTATGAAGCATTAGTTAAGCATTAATAAATACTCATTTATAAAGCATATTTCTGACATGAATACCCATTAATATATGTTTATAAACACAGTTATAATGGTTTTACTCATCATTAATAAGTTCATCTACATTGTGCTTAATGATTGTATTTTCATACTTTATGAATTATGGATTCAGCATTTAAACATTTAGTATTGCATCACTTCCAAACCAGTTGTGATGTGCATTTCTGCTCACACATACACTATTCACACATGTACTAATGGTGAGTGAGTATGTTAGTGTGTATTTTATACTAACTCACACATTTCTTTTCCAATAGATGTCCTATAAACAGTTATTAAAACAGGAATTCATTCTTTCAGGTAGTTCTAAAGCACTAACTACTCATGAATTCAGTCTGTGGTGTGAGCTCATCTAAAGTGTGCACTATCTGTGACATTTAAAGCATTTACAAATGAGATTTAAAGGGTGGAAATGAATAAAGACTCACAAAAGTCTGAGCTATTCTAACAAAGGAAAGACACAGCACATGGTATTATTAAAACAAACTGCATGACTGAATGATGAAGGATTAGGAATGATGAGTGAAACATTTATAACTGTGCTTATAAAACATATATTAATGAGTATTCCTGTCAGAAATATGCTTAATAAATGATGAATTCAGTATTTGTTCATGCTTAACTAATGCCTCATAGTGTGGACTTATTACAAAGTGTTACAAATAATTTGATAAATTGATATTTGATAAATAATCCTACACTCCAAGGCATTATTAATTTGGTGATCAATAAAAGCCTTTGTCAGCAGTTCATTACTGCAGCAGACAGACGCTGTCACTGGGCTGTTCTGAGTCATGACTCCAACAGGATGAGTCGACAACCAGACGACTGGGTGGAGACCTTAGATCTGTTATTATGGAGGTGTTTACACACACCAGCAAATAGCACTCAGCCATTTTCTATGGACTTTAAAATAATACATCAGCATTTGACAGTAGATTACGTAAAATTAAGTGATGTCTTATTCCTTTGGGATTTGTTGATTTATTAGCAATTAGCACCTTACATTAACATGCTATATCCTGATGAAGCAGTAAAAAAAAATACAAACAGGTATTTGTCTTCCTCAGTCTACAATATGTCCATTATTAAAACAGAAGCTGAAACTCCTTTAACAAACACAGTAATTAAACCACTTAGATCAGGGCTGTCAAAGTCATTTTAGTTCAGTTCCACATTCAGCTCAGTTTGATCTGCAGTGGGCTGGACCAGTAAAATAATAGCATAATAGCCTATAAATAATGACAACTCCAAATAGTTTTAGTGCAAAAAATAACATTCAGGTAGGCCAATATTTACATTTACCAACAATCCAAACAAAAAGGATGTGAATAACCTGAAAAAAATGCAATTTGTTAAGAAATATAAGTACATTTTTAACAATATTCTGCCTCGACTTATCATTTCTACATATGCATTACAGATCCCATCTACAAAGGCACAAAACATGTAGTAACAGGCAGAATATTGTTAAAAATTGCATATAATTCTCTTTAGACATTTCAGGTTGTTCATATTTGTTCAGGTTATTCACATTTTATTGTTAAAGGATAGTTTGTAAATGTAAACATTTTCATAATTTAATGTTTTTTGCACTAAAACAAAGAGAAAAAAATGATGCTGTCATTATTTATAGGCTATTATGATATTACTTTTGAGTTTGATGCCCTAACTTGCACATTGTAAAGGGCTGGTTTTGGCCCCTGGGCCGCATGTTTGACACCTGTGACTTAAAACATGGGAGAGCCACAATCCTGCATGTTTTAGATCAGGACTGTGAAACTCATGTTCTTTCAGGGGCCACATTCAGCCCAATCTGATCTCCAATAATAACATAATAATCTATAAATAATGACAACTTCAAATTGTTGTCTTTGTTTAAGTGCAAAAAAAAAACAACAACAATAAATTATGAAAATACTTACTTTTATAAACTATTAAAACAAAAAAGATGTGGATAACCTGAAAAAACTGAAAAATCAGTGCAATTTTAACAATGTTCTGCCTCAGCTTCTCATTAGTCCATGTGCATTCTGGATCAGATCTACAGACACTAAACACTGAGGAACAGGAAGAAAAGAGTTCAGACTGGACTGAATTTTCTTTAGACATTTCAGGTTGTTCATATTGTTCAGGTTATTCACATTTTATTGTTACAGGAGAGTCTGTAAATGTCAATATTTTCATAATTTATTTTTGCACTAAACAAAGGAAAAAAACTGAAGTTGTCATTATTTATAGGCATAATGTATATTATTTTCACATCAAACCCAGTAGTAAATCTGCAGTCATTCTTTTGTGGGTTCTTCTGCTGTTATTATTTGACTGTAGATCAGATTGGTCTGGATGTAGAACCTGAACTAAATTGAGTTCCACAGCCTGGACTGTGGAATTTTTACACTTTGCAAATTCATCCCAGGGGCTGAATTGGAACCTTTGGTGGGACGCATGTCTGAGAGCCCTGATTTAGATGGATCCCTCTTCCAACACAGCTGATTCAAATGATAATCCTATCATCCAGCTCTGCAGAAGCCTGATAACGTCTGTCAGATGTGCTGGAAGAGGGAAACATCTAAAACATGCAGGACTGTGGCTCTCCAGGACCAGGGTTGGCCACCCCTGACTTAGAACTTTCCAAATCTAGCAGTCATTTCCCATTCACTGCATGTTATAATACTGCTACAATGGCTTCTTCTCCAGGTTCTGGTACAGGCATGAGTGAAATTACCTTAATGACCCAATAAAACCTATAAAGCCCAACGTCTCAGGTTTCAGAAACCGTTGGGATTTTTCCAACTGCACAAACAGTGGAAGAGTTACAGCCATCTGAAATGCATATGCATAGAGTGTGTCAGCGCTGACACATTAGGTTTGAAACGTTCACTGACTCCATGTGTCTCTCCTCACCAGACTGGATCATCATCCTTGGCTTCATTGTTGGAGTAGCAGCACTGGTGTTGCTCTGCGTTGCCATTGCCACCAGACAAGTAAGATTGAAACATCAGTAACAAAGAAACATCTTTTTCCCTCTGGTATCCCGTCCACCAAGGCCCTTACTAAGGACCCAGTGTGCCTTTTTGGCACACTTGTGGAATAATGTCAAAAAATTTTTCATACAGTTTGTTTTTAATTCTTTTACACTTTTTTCTATTTCATCAACTTGAGCCGTAAATAAAAATACCAAATACTCAATAACTGTCACATTTTTTAACCCTTTAAATGCCGTGTTTGTAATGGAAACAAACCATTTTTTTGGATGAAAAAAAAAAAAAAAAAAAAAAAAAAAAATTTGTTTTCAATATACATAAAAAGTGGATCACATATTAGATTTTTTCATCCTGGCATATGTCAATGATTAACTCCAACATTGGTTAATTTGCATTATTATTTTTGGCGCTAGGTCAAATGTTCAAAAATACTAGCATCTGTCACCAAGTGTGCGTAAAATACACACCTATAAATCAAACTATTAAATATTATATTTTGATTTATTTTTCTGCTCTGATTTGATTTTATTTTTGTAAATCCAGGTCAGCCCTAATCATACAGATCAAATCATTCATTTTAGATTTTTTTAACCCTTTAAATAATCTCTTTTCATTATGATGTCACTACATTTTTGATGCAAAAAACACAAAACATGTTTGTTTGTTTTTTTCAAATACTACATAAAAATGGGATTACATATTATCTGATTTTTGCAGCCTGGCATATGTCAATGATGAACAGCAACATTAACAACGTTAATAAATTATTTAGCCCCTCCCCTCTCAAATGAAGCCCAGATCTCAGTAAAAGCAGGAGTTATGCCTTAAAGGCTTTGGATCAGAAACAGTGGTTCTAATGTTAGAAATAGTGCGTTTAGGCACACTTGGCAGACAGATGCTAGTCTGGTCATTTTCTTTTGTTTATAATGTGCACACTTTAGTTGGTGGACAGAATGTTAAAGATCGTGCACAAATGAACAACTTTTGAATTCTAACCTTATTTAAATTGTGAAAAATAATATGAAGTTTTTTAACACGAAGTGCAAAGTGTGCCTAAAAAGCGCACCTGGATACCGGGGTTAACTCTGTAACCTTTAAATGGACTTCTGTGTTTTATTGTTTAGGTGGAACGCGCCAAAATATGCAACTGAGCGAACAAGCAACAGTAACGCTACAAACCAGCAGAGGGCGCAAGAGATGGAGATGTTCATCAACAAGAAATGCCCAAAGAGAATGGAAAGGCAGAAGAATACACAGTGATCCCCCTGGAAGAGCTTCCAGACAATTATTCATCACACTGAGGCTCAGGGACAGAAAAAAAAACAAAAAAACAAAAACAGACCCTGTGGAGCCTTGAGACTCATCATAGAACCAACAGACTGTTAGAGGAGCAACACTTGCAGAGCTGTGGAGCGAATGTTTCTGGGGACTCTGGTACCTCTGAGCCTGGGCTGAGTGGCCCGTGGGCGTTTTCCTGCTGACTTTAAAAACAACAAAAAAAAGTTCTTAAATGGTTTCAATGGTGTATATATTGTCCAAATTTCTATTATTAACAATAAGTGTCAGGAACTTATGGAGCTAATTTACGACCAAACCTATGTTTTACAAATACTCCACAGTTCACTAATAAACTAATAAATATGATTGGCCAAAGAATGCACTTTCTTTTACAAATACAACATGTATCTATCAAACAAATATCAAATTTCAGGAACAAGCATGAAAATCTCTTCGGTAAATTTTCCATCATGGTATATTCATTTCATGTGTTAGTGAAATGCAGCATATTCGTAAAACATTTGTATTATTTTTTTGTTAAATTTTGGCAGCAAACTAGCTCCACATAGACATGCTCAAATGTCGTATATTTCAATGAACTCTCCAGTGTTTCATTTTCGGTGTTTTTAATTTTAAATATGTATTTTTTACAAATACACAGGTTCATTTGGGTTCAAATGTTTGAGTGTTGCTCTAATATTATTTTTGAATTCCTTTATTAATGTTAATATTATTGTAACTTATATTAAGCATTTAATTTCTTCATGTTCATTAAATCTCTGTTCAGCCCACTATCCTGATAACTCTGTCAGCCTACACAGTCCAACTGCAGCTGCTGGAACATGCACTTATTTAACCCTCTGGTATCCTGTCCAATAAGGCCCTTACTAAACACCAAGTGTGCCTTTTTGGCACAACTGTGGAATAATGTCAAAAAATTTTCATACAGTTTGTTTTTATTCTTTTACACTTTTTTCTATTTCATCAACTTGAGCCGTAAATAAAAATACCAAATACTCAATGTTACGGTCCCAGAGGGCTGAGGGCCACACTAACAGTTACTGTTTGGTCCTGATGTGGACCGGATCTGAATGGAATAAAACAGGCAGAGAAATGAGGAAACGTGACTCACTGTTCTTCTTTCCAGAATGCATCTTCATCTGTGGATTTATTCATCACAGAATAATCAAAATCATACTTATAAAACATTTCTTTTGTTTTTATCCCAGCTGTTTTCTTTGGTCAAGTAGCTTTCAACAACATCTTATCACAGCTTCATCTTATTTACCACATACACTTTTACCCTTATCATTTTCTTCATTTAGTTGACATATATTCAAAATAACCTTTAACACTAAAGCATATTTTAACAGTGTAACACTGTTTGGAGCACCACTATGTCAAGTGTAATATTAATGTGCTATTTTAAGGGCACTGTCCCTTTAAACGAAATTACTCTTTAATTACTGAACTAAAATTAATTACTTCAACCTTCGGTTTCAGTCACAGGTTACTGGAATGTAGAAATGAAATGCTTGTGCTACATTAACTATCAGAAACAAAATACCTTGGTCACAACACAACCCATATATAAAATGTGTGTCTTTAACCCTTTCATGCACAGTGGTCACTACAGTGGACAGTTACTCTACAGCTTTACTCTTGTATATTCATGGGTTTTGTTGTTTTAGTTCCATATCAACCAACACAGTGGACACTTATGCACCATCTCATAAAGTGCAATTCATACCATTACTGTAACTTTGCTGTTCCTGATTGGTTCTTGAGTGGAAATCAATTGTTAATATTTATTTTTTGCATATTATCTCCATGAAGTGAGTAATAACTAGTATTGGAATATTTTATAATGTGAGAAAACATCAGATTAACTGCATTAAACACGGTTTCATTTCACTGTTTTCATATCACTTTATGATATTGGGTTTTAAATACATGTTTCTTTGCTTCAAGAATAAAATTCATGTTGTAGCTGAGTGGACATTTTTGTAACTCCATGAAAAACAGGTTGATTAAAAAAAAAAAAAAAAAAATCAATTACATTGAGTTTTTTTTCATGCCTAAAGACGAATAAAAACACTCAGGAAAAAAAAAAAAATCTTGATTAAGGTTCTCATAATTCACGCATGAAAGGGTTAACCATAAACTTCAGACAAAGTGCATGTTTCACAACTATAAAACTCACAACATGCACATACACAACAACACCCACACACATTCTGTGTACAGGAGCCCTTTCACACATGTTCTAATCAACGTTAGCGGCTATGCTAGGCACACAAAATGGCGGCTACCGCGCACTAATTCCACACGTTCACTCCATGCATTCACATTAAGTGGTTAAATATGACAGAAAGGATCTTTAAACACAGAAAAAACATATTATTGAAGCCCACTCTTAAGACGTGGATTATTACAGATGTTAACACTTTTACTAACCTGAATGGAATAAAACAAGCAGAGAAATGCGGAAACGTCACTCGCTGTTCTTCTATCCAGAACGCATCTGAGGACGGGGGGGGCGGTGCTCCGCTTATAGTACCCCAGAGGAAACTAAGCTAGAAGAACAGTTCCTACCTCATAGGTCCTACTGTAAACCCTTTTTATCAACACTGTCAGTGGCACGACAATTTAAAACACAATTACTGGACAAGGTTAAGCATTCCACTTCACAGTAAAATGTCAACATTAATAAAATAAAAGCAATAAAATAAAATATAGACCTTAAAAAACACAAATTGGGTCACATTATTTCAGATGTGCCACATCAATAATTCTCACATTTTTTTTTAACCCTTCAAATGCCGTGTTTGTATGTAAACAAACCATTTTTTGGATGCAAAAAACACTTTTTTTTTTTTCCAATATACCATAAAAAGTGGATCACATATTATTAGATTTTTTCATCCTGGCATATGTCAATGATTAACTCCAACATTGGTTAATTTGCATTATTATTATTTTTGGCACAAGGTCAAATGTTCAAAAATACTAGCATCTGTCACCAAGTGTGCGTAAAATGCACACCTATAAATCAAACGATTAATATATATATTGATTTATTTTTCTGCTGTAATTTGATTTTATTTTTGTAAATCCAGGTCAGTCCCAATCATACAGATCAAATGGAAGAAATAGTGCGTTTTAGGCACACTTGGCAGACAGATGCTAGTCTGGTCATTTTCTTTTATTTACAATGTGCACATTTGAGTTGGTGGACAGAATTTTAAAGATCATGCAAAAATGAACAACTTTTGAATTCTAACTTGATTTAAATTGTGAAAATAATGTGAAGTTTTTTAAAATAAAGTGCAAAGTGTGCCTAAAAGGCACACCCGGATACTGGAGGGTTAATGTCTTTTCATTGAACTTCATCCTTGCTCATCTGAGAAATAAACACAACAAGCGGCTCATCAATAAACATTTATTTGTTTCCATTAATATGTACACACAAGTATTAAAACATTTACACACTTTCAGTCCATTTGCCTGAAAAATAATTTGTGCTCGGTTACAGTTTGTTCAGTAAAGAGTGCATTCTACTCCGTTTGCATTTAGCCAAAGTCAAATTTTGCAACACAATAAATGTCAGACACAAGGAAAATACTGAATACATTCTTAGACAAATATGTGCATACAATCAAAAAGAGAGAGATATAAAATATACATTTAGCCATCTACAGATTGTACAATTACACATGGTCATAGAAAAACTAATATGTGCTACATTAGGTCAGTTGACTATGACACATTTTAATTAAATCAAAGATCAATAACAAATGAAATAGATGAAAAAGTGATGTGATGGATGAATGGGTTTTCTGACGTGAATCAGTATATCACAGAGGAAGACTCGCTTCCGTTTTGGAGGAAGGCGGTGCTTAGACGTGAACACTGGATGGCCTGCTGACGTCTCTCACATGTAGACATACTGTAGCTGCCAACGCCAATATTCTCATGCACACAAAACAGCAGAGCGTGCGCAGTTCAGGTTGTGTAGCACTGAACGATCCAAAAAAGAACGGGCTCTCTTCCCTCACAATAATTGGAAAAACAAATACAGTGAAAGAAATGTTTCAAATACATAACCTACGTTCACAAGCTATTCAGAAAACTAGTCGCCCATAAGAGGTAAATCAACTTTGTTCTAACATTGATTGTGTTTCCATGGTTACCAGTATCCCAGTTATAAGGTTTATCCTGTTAACTTTTGACCAGTTTGACTTGGGGCTGTTGAGGATTAATTGACTTTGTTTCCATGGTGGATTTGATTTATCAGCATTAGTCTCAGCAATGTAAGGGAAAAAATGAAGGAAATATTAAAAACATGCTGCATGTGTTTTCCAGCTTCTTTACAACATATTTGTACAGGACAAAATGTGTGCAATAATTAAGTCTTTCATTACCCCCCCCCCCCTCCCCAAAAAAAAAAAAAAAATAAATACAAATTTAAAAAATAATAAAAAAATCTCAGTCAGATAGTGGAATAAATCAAGGGGTAATATGGTTTCAAGTGACATTCTTACACATACATTATTATTAAGTGTAGTACCACTGATGACCACTAGAAGTCGGCTCCAAAACAAGTTTGAATTGGACTTCATTCAAGTCAGTCTATTTTTATTTTTTTTTTACCTTTGTATGAGCAATAGAGTCACAAATAATGAGTTTATCCTGTTAACTTTTGACCAGTTTGACTTGGGGCTGTTGAGGATTAATTGACTTTGTTTCCATGGTGGATTTTTACCAGCGTTAGTCTCAGCAATGTAAGGGAAAAAATGAAGAAATATTAAAAACATGCTGCATGTGTTTTGCAGCTTCTTTACAACATACTTGTATAGGACAAAATGTGTGCAATAATTAAGTCTTTCATTACCCCCCCCCCAAAAAAAGCCTCAGTCGGATAGTCAGATTTTTTTTTTTTTTTTTTGTGAAATGATAGTTTGTAAGTGTAAGCATTTTCATGTATTGTTATTTTTTAAACACTACAACAAAGAGAGTAATTTGGAGTTGTCATTATTTCTAGGTTATTATGATAGTATCGTACTGGTCTGAGCCACTTCAGACTGAACTGGGCTGAATGTGGAACCTGAACTAAAATTGTTAATATCTTCAGTGTCATTTTTGCATTTCACACATTTATCCCAGGGGCCAGACTGGACCCTTTAGCGGGCCGATTTGGCCCATGGGCCGCATGTTTGACACCTGCAAGCTACTGCAACTGGGTTTCTCAAAACCAACAGGGCCTGTCCAACTTCCTGAAATCAGGATGAAATATTTGATATTTAATGTTTAATATTTCATATTTCATATTACAGCCCCAGCCCTTGGACTAGACAGGAAAAGCCAATCACAACTGGGATACTCAAATCCATATAAACACCCCCACTGTTGTAAAGATATAGATTTTTAGAACCTTTTAGCATAGCAAAACAATTCTGAAAAATGACAAAAAAATGTCAGATCCTATACATTTGATTGATAATTTTATCTAAAGTAAAATATATACACAAAGTGCAAGGAGGCACTTTAAATGTGAATATATAAGCAGTCGCTTATATTTAAAAAAGATATATTTATATATATATTTATATATACAACCTAGTTTTGAGCTATGCAGAGTTAAACTGAAAATCACATACAGATCCAGCCAACATTCAATGACCTTGTTTTTACAGCTTCAGAATTTATGCGAGCGCTGGAGGCAGAACGTATTGTGCACTTGCTAATCAGATGCGACCATAGCCAATTAACCCTACACGCAATTACAAGCTACTGATATTTATAATTAAATCTATTGTGAAAAAAAATAATTAATCTAAGTGAGACCAAGTGAGGAAGGCCCAGCTGTCCTCACTTTGGAGTGCAGTGAAGGTGGAGGCTGGATGCACATTTGCTCATATATGAGTCTCAACAATATACTGAAAGGAGTAGACTTCATTCTGAACCAGCAATGTGTGAGTCATCATACTGACAGCACTCTGCAGTTGACATCTTCAAGGCAAGGTTGTCATAAAGCAAAAGAATAATAAACAGTTTGGAAAAAATACGGAACAAAGCACTGGCCTGCTGAGAGCTGGAGAGACGTCCCCCTTATCTGCTGGTCTGTTGAACCTCCAGCAGGGCGTCTCAAAAATCACTTTCTCTTCAGATCATAGTGTTATTTAAACCAGTTAATCTCCAACATGACAATAGCCCCCCCAAAAAATTTCAGCAAAATCCGTCAACGTTTGACCCCACTACCACCACCAAAAAGTATAAAGGGTCCATCAAAAAAATGTCAAAAAACGCCAAAAAATGCAGTTTTTAAATGCATTCTCATGCTTAATGGATTAAAGCACCTGAAGTACAGACATCCATCCCACATCACATGTGGTACCTGACTGAGTCTCTTATGGTACTAAGTCTGTTTGATAAAGAAGTACCAACAGAACCCAAAGCAGCCATGGATGGAGCCCACAGAGGGAACATGGTCCCACAGAATCTAACTACCGAGTTTAAAAGAATGAAATGGAAGAGAAACTGTAGAGCCAATAATATGTGAATAAAGTGTGAAATGCACTTGTATAAAAGTATGTCAGGTTATCAGAACCCTGTCATCATTAAAGTCTGTGATTTTATGCAGCCTTAAATCTTGTATTTAGCCTTATTATTTACCTTATTATTGAAGTGTTCAGCTCTATTTGTCTTGAACTCAGGGGGT